>NW_027513699.1:0-50000 GCF_048772815.1 Callospermophilus lateralis
ACAAAGCAGAGTGGATGGGGAACTCAGGGCGAGGCCCGCGCCCCAGCGGCGCACTTCTGAGCCTGGCCCTGTGACTGACTGACTGACTGACTGACTGGGAACCAGCGGGCCACAGCCGGCTCGCCACCCGCTGCCCGGTTGTCTGTGGGTCCCTGCGTGTGTTCCTCCTCGGGCCCTCCCTGAGGGTGGCTCCCCGCACAGGTGTTGTGTGTGGCCGGCCACTCGCCATTGCCCAGTCCCACTGCATTTCCAGCTGGGGCGCTGGGCCTCTGTCAGGGTCTCTGGGGTGTCCGGTGGGGGGCGCGGGGGGCCGGGGTGTCTGCTCCCGTCTTCGCCCCTGGCTCTCTGGGCGCCCGGCTCGGCTCTGCTCGGCTAGGCTAGGCTAGGGTAGCGCGGGCGGCGGCAGCTGGGGATTCTCTGGGGATTCTCGGCCAGGCGAAGGGCTGGGTGGGGTGGCGGTGCGGGTGCCGGGTGCCCGGGGGTCGGGGGTCTTGGGGCTCGGCGAGGAGGGGCAGAGGCCAGGCCAGGCCGGGGCGGGGCTCCCGGTAGGTGGAGCCAGGTGCCCAGGGGCAGAGGTGGAGGCGGGACTCAGCCCCTGTCAGCCCCGCCTAGCCCACTCCACCCCGACCCGATCCGGCCCGGCCGAGGACCCGAGAGGGAGAGCCGGCCAGTCTCCCAGGACCCCCGCGCCGCCGCGGGGACCGAGTCAGGTCGGAGCGAGAAAGCCAGCCTGGAGTTGAGTTGAGGAGCACTGGGCAGTGCTGGGGCGGGGCGAGGGAGGCCCCCTGGGAACACCCGCTGTGTTGGCCCCCTCCACCGCTGCCCTGCCCTCCCCTGCCCTCCCCTGCCCCTGGGCTGAAGGGTGGAAGCCGGCGCAGGCTCTTGAGGCGTTCCGGGGCAGCCTCCGCCGTCTACGGCCATACCACCCTGAACGCGCCCGATCTCGTCTGATCTCGGAAGCTAAGCAGGGTCGGGCCTGGTTAGTACTTGGATGGGAGACCGCCTGGGAATACCGGGTGCTGTAGGCTTTTGCGCCCCCTTCCCACACGCACTTTTCTTGCGTGGCCCGGAAACAGTGTCCGTGACCGCCTCAGGCCGTGACCCCCGGGCCCGCGGGGGTAGGGCGCAGGGGCAGCCCTGGGCTCCTGGTGTCCCTTCAGGCCTGCAGCTGGCCTCCCGCCTCCCGCCTCCCGCCTCGCCTCCGGCGCCCAGCGCCCAGCGCCTGCAGTGAGGCACACTGGCCTGGCTCTCTCCAGGGACGCTAGGACACTCCAGGCGACCCGGCGGAGCAGAGCCTGGTCCAGGCCTCGACCAGTCCTGTGCACCCTGACCGACCCCCACCCCCCCCCACCACTCACACTCCCGGATGGGGGGTGGGGAGGCGCACACCTGCTTTTCCCCAGAACACAGGGCCCACCCGCAGGGGCCGCTCCCCACCCGTTCTTGCCACACCAGCAGAGCGTGGCCACCCAGGTCCTGGGAGTGAGAGAGTCCATCCAGCGTCTCTCCCTAGGTCCGTCCCTTGGCAACTCTGCCTCCCTTCCCAACGCCTTCCTCCTGAGGGTCCCAGCCCTGAGTCTGTCTCTTCACCCATCTCTCTCTCTTTCTCTCTCTCTCTCTCTATCTCTGTCTCTCTCTCTCTCTCTCTCTCTCTCTCACACACACACACACACACACACTCTGGAAGCAGATGTCTTTCTGTCTATCTCTCTGCTCATCCATCTCTCCTTCACCTTTGTGACTCTACTGGCCTGTGAGGAGGCCTCCTGTCTCCATCTCCCACTCAGTGTGTCTCTTTCCTTGGCCCTTCTGTCTGTCACCCTGTCTCTCTCGCTCTCTCTCTCTCTCTCTCTTTCTCTCTCTCTCACAAACACACACACACAGACACACACTCACTCCTCTCTTCCCCCCTCCCACCCCAGCCACCTCACTCTGGGCTGCAAGTCACCCAGTCCATACAGCCTCGAGACTGGGCGGTCACAGGTTCTCTCATCTCCCATCTAACTTCCCGTGGATGTAAGAGTGGATTCCCACATCCCCCTTGAAGTGAGTGCACGTCTTCAGGGTGTGTGCAGGGCAGAGGCTGAGAGAAGGCCCAGGAGGCCACAGGGTCTTAGGAGGCTGCGCTGGGAGCCAAGCAAGAGAGCAGATGTCAAAGGAGGGCAGGTGCTCCGAGAAGAGGAGGAAGCAGCCTTCGGAGCAGGCAAGTGGTTCGGGGCCAGGAGGTTGCCGGGGAGGACCACGTGCCGAGGGGAGCTGAAGGCCAAGGCCGGGCGGTGGGGACAGGGAGGCAGAGGCCCCTTTGTTCGCGGCGAACCCTCCACCTGGAGACGCCTGGCCGCGAGGCAGGGCCTGAAGGCCCGGTGGGCGCGCGACCCCCCGCAACCGCTGCTCCCCCCCGCCCCCCGCAAGGCTTGCGGGTGAGGGGGCTTCCGGTCTGGTGAGGCCGTCGACTGGGCTCTGACGGGGTTTGACTCGGAACGCTACTTTCACAGGCGGTCCTTTCCGGGAGCACAGCCCATGGACAAATGGACGGAGGGGTCTCTGCCCTTCCTCAGGGCGGTGCTGTACAGGTCCTGGTCCTTGAGGTGTACAAACAAGGCGCAGAGCCCTCCGACCTTGGCACTCAGTCCGAAGGGAGTCACTCGGGGGTGGGGTAGAGTGTGGTGGGGTGGGGGTGAGGTAGGGTAGGGTGGGGGTGGCGGTGGGGGTGCGGGGCGGCCAAGCGCTGCTGTGCAGAGTGGACAAAGCAGAGTGGATGGGGAACTCAGGGCGAGGCCCGCGCCCCAGCGGCGCACTTCTGAGCCTGGCCCTGTGACTGACTGACTGACTGACTGACTGACTGACTGACTGGGAAGCAGCGGGCCACAGCCGGCTCGCCACCCGCTGCCCGGTTGTCTGTGGGTCCCTGCCTGTGTTCCTCCTCGGGCCCTCCCTGAGGGTGGCTCCCCGCACAGGTGTTGTGTGTGGCCGGCCGCTCGCCATTGCCCAGTCCCACTGCATTTCCAGCTGGGGCGCTGGGCCTCTGTCAGGGTCTCTGGGGTGTCCGGTGGGGGGCGCGGGGGGCCGGGGTGTCTGCTCCCGTCTTCGCCCCTGGCTCTCTGGGCGCCCGGCTCGGCTCTGCTCGGCTAGGCTAGGCTAGGGTAGCGCGGGCGGCGGCAGCTGGGGATTCTCTGGGGATTCTCGGCCAGGCGAAGGGCTGGGTGGGGTGGCGGTGCGGGTGCCGGGTGCCCGGGGGTCGGGGGTCTTGGGGCTCGGCGAGGAGGGGCAGAGGCCAGGCCAGGCCGGGACGGGGCTCCCGGTAGGTGGAGCCAGGTGCCCAGGGGCAGAGGTGGAGGCGGGACTCAGCCCCTGTCAGCCCCGCCTAGCCCACTCCACCCCGACCCGATCCGGCCCGGCCGAGGACCCGAGAGGGAGAGCCGGCCAGTCTCCCAGGACCCCCGCGCCGCCGCGGGGACCGAGTCAGGTCGGAGCGAGAAAGCCAGCCTGGAGTTGAGTTGAGGAGCGCTGGGCAGTGCTGGGGCGGGGCGAGGGAGGCCCCCTGGGAACACCCGCTGTGTTGGCCCCCTCCACCGCTGCCCTGCCCTCCCCTGCCCTCCCCTGCCCCTGGGCTGAAGGGTGGAAGCCGGCGCAGGCTCTTGAGGCGTTCCGGGGCAGCCTCCGCCGTCTACGGCCATACCACCCTGAACGCGCCCGATCTCGTCTGATCTCGGAAGCTAAGCAGGGTCGGGCCTGGTTAGTACTTGGATGGGAGACCGCCTGGGAATACCGGGTGCTGTAGGCTTTTGCGCCCCCTTCCCACACGCACTTTTCTTGCGTGGCCCGGAAACAGTGTCCATGACCGCCTCAGGCCGTGACCCCCGGGCCCGCGGGGGTAGGGCGCAGGGGCAGCCCTGGGCTCCCGGTGTCCCTTCAGGCCTGCGGCTGGCCTCCCGCCTCCCGCCTCCCGCCTCGCCTCCGGCGCCCAGCGCCCAGGGCCTGCAGTGAGCCACACTGGCCTGGCTCTCTCCAGGGACGCTAGGACACTCCAGGCGACCCGGCGGAGCCGAGCCTGGTCCAGGCCTCGACCAGTCCTGTGCACCCTGACCGACCCCCACCCCCCCCCACCACTCACACTCCCGGATGGGGGGTGGGGAGGCGCACACCTGCTTTTCCCCAGAACACAGGGCCCACCCGCAGGGGCCGCTCCCCACCCGTTCTTGCCACACCAGCAGAGCGTGGCCACCCAGGTCCTGGGAGTGAGAGAGTCTATCCAGCGTCTCTCCCTAGGTCCGTCCCTTGGCAACTCTGCCTCCCTTCCCAACGCCTTCCTCCTGAGGGTCCCAGCCCTGAGTCTGTCTCTTCACCCATCTCTCTCTCTTTCTCTCTCTCTCTCTCTATCTCTGTCTCTCTCTCTCTCTCTCTCTCTCTCTCTCTCTCTCACACACACACACACACACACACACACTCTGGAAGCAGATGTCTTTCTGTCTATCTCTCTGCTCATCCATCTCTCCTTCACCTTTGTGACTCTACTGGCCTGTGAGGAGGCCTCCTGTCTCCATCTCCCACTCAGTGTGTCTCTTTCCTTGGCCCTTCTGTCTGTCACCCTGTCTCTCTCGCTCTCTCTCTCTCTCACAAACACACACACACAGACACACACTCACTCCTCTCTTCCCCCCTCCCACCCCAGCCACCTCACTCTGGGCTGCAAGTCACCCAGTCCATGGCAGCCTCGAGACTGGGCGGTCACAGGTTCTCTCATCTCCCATCTAACTTCCCGTGGATGTAAGAGTGGATTCCCACATCCCCCTTGAAGTGCGTGCACGTCTTCAGGGTGTGTGCAGGGCAGAGGCTGAGAGAAGGCCCAGGAGGCCACAGGGTCTTAGGAGGCTGCGCTGGGAGCCAAGCAAGAGAGCAGATGTCAAAGGAGGGCAGGTGCTCCGAGAAGAGGAGGAAGCAGCCTTCGGAGCAGGCAAGTGGTTCGGGGCCAGGAGGTTGCCAGGGAGGACCACGTGCCGAGGGGAGCTGAAGGCCAAGGCCGGGCGGTGGGGACAGGGAGGCAGAGGCCCCTTTGTTCGCGGCGAACCCTCCACCTGGAGACGCCTGGCCGCGAGGCAGGGCCTGAAGGCCCGGTGGGCGCGCGACCCCCCGCAACCGCTGCTCCCCCCCGCCCCCCGCAAGGCTTGCGGGTGAGGGGGCTTCCGGTCTGGTGAGGCCGTCGACTGGGCTCTGACGGGGTTTGACTCGGAACGCTACTTTCACAGGCGGTCCTTTCCGGGAGCACAGCCCATGGACAAATGGACGGAGGGGTCTGTGCCCTTCCTCAGGGCGGTGCTGTACAGGTCCTGGTCCTTGAGGTGTACAAACAAGGCGCAGAGCCCTCCGACCTTGGCACTCAGTCCGAAGGGAGTCACTCGGGGGTGGGGTAGAGTGTGGTGGGGTGGGGGTGAGGTAGGGTAGGGTGGGGGTGGCGGTGGGGGTGCGGGGCGGCCAAGCGCTGCTGTGCAGAGTGGACAAAGCAGAGTGGATGGGGAACTCAGGGCGAGGCCCGCGCCCAGCGGCGCACTTCTGAGCCTGGCCCTGTGACTGACTGACTGACTGACTGACTGACTGACTGACTGGGAAGCAGCGGGCCACAGCCGGCTCGCCACCCGCTGCCCGGTTGTCTGTGGGTCCCTGCCTGTGTTCCTCCTCGGGCCCTCCCTGAGGGTGGCTCCCCGCACAGGTGTTGTGTGTGGCCGGCCGCTCGCCATTGCCCAGTCCCACTGCATTTCCAGCTGGGGCGCTGGGCCTCTGTCAGGGTCTCTGGGGTGTCCGGTGGGGGGCGCGGGGGGCCGGGGTGTCTGCTCCCGTCTTCGCCCCTGGCTCTCTGGGCGCCCGGCTCGGCTCTGCTCGGCTAGGCTAGGCTAGGTAGCGCGGGCGGCGGCAGCTGGGGATTCTCTGGGGATTCTCGGCCAGGCGAAGGGCTGGGTGGGGGTGGCGGTGCGGGTGCCGGGTGCCCGGGGGTCGGGGGTCTTGGGGCTCGGCGAGGAGGGGCAGAGGCCAGGCCAGGCCGGGACGGGGCTCCCGGTAGGTGGAGCCAGGTGCCCAGGGGCAGAGGTGGAGGCGGGACTCAGCCCCTGTCAGCCCCGCCTAGCCCACTCCACCCCGACCCGATCCGGCCCGGCCGAGGACCCGAGAGGGAGAGCCGGCCAGTCTCCCAGGACCCCCGCGCCGCCGCATGGACCGAGTCAGGTCGGAGCGAGAAAGCCAGCCTGGAGTTGAGTTGAGGAGCGCTGGGCAGTGCTGGGGCGGGGCGAGGGAGGCCCCCTGGGAACACCCGCTGTGTTGGCCCCCTCCACCGCTGCCCTGCCCTCCCCTGACCTCCCCTGCCCCTGGGCTGAAGGGTGGAAGCCGGCGCAGGCTCTTGAGGCGTTCCGGGGCAGCCTCCGCCGTCTACGGCCATACCACCCTGAACGCGCCCGATCTCGTCTGATCTCGGAAGCTAAGCAGGGTCGGGCCTGGTTAGTACTTGGATGGGAGACCGCCTGGGAATACCGGGTGCTGTAGGCTTTTGCGCCCCCTTCCCACACGCACTTTTCTTGCGTGGCCCGGAAACAGTGTCCGTGACCGCCTCAGGCCGTGACCCCCGGGCCCGCGGGGGTAGGGCGCAGGGGCAGCCCTGGGCTCCCGGTGTCCCTTCAGGCCTGCGGCTGGCCTCCCGCCTCCCGCCTCCCGCCTCGCCTCCGGCGCCCAGCGCCCCAGCGCCTGCAGTGAGCCACACTGGCCTGGCTCTCTCCAGGGACGCTAGGACACTCCAGGCGACCCGGCGGAGCCGAGCCTGGTCCAGGCCTCGACCAGTCCTGTGCACCCTGACCGACCCCCACCCCCCCCCCACCACTCACACTCCCGGATGGGGGGTGGGGAGGCGCACACCTGCTTTTCCCCAGAACACAGGGCCCACCCGCAGGGGCCGCTCCCCACCCGTTCTTGCCACACCAGCAGAGCGTGGCCACCCAGGTCCTGGGAGTGAGAGAGTCCATCCAGCGTCTCTCCCTAGGTCCGTCCCTGGCAACTCTGCCTCCCTTCCCAACGCCTTCCTCCTGAGGGTCCCAGCCCTGAGTCTGTCTCTTCACCCATCTCTCTCTCTTTCTCTCTCTCTCTCTCTATCTCTGTCTCTCTCTCTCTCTCTCTCTCTCTCTCACACACACACACACACACACACTCTGGAAGCAGATGTCTTTCTGTCTATCTCTCTGCTCATCCATCTCTCCTTCACCTTTGTGACTCTACTGGCCTGTGAGGAGGCCTCCTGTCTCCATCTCCCACTCAGTGTGTCTCTTTCCTTGGCCCTTCTGTCTGTCCACCCTGTCTCTCTCGCTCTCTCTCTCTCTCTCTCTCTCTCTCTCACACACACACACACACACACACACACTCTGGAAGCAGATGTCTTTCTGTCTATCTCTCTGCTCATCCATCTCTCCTTCACCTTTGAGACTCTACTGGCCTGTGAGGAGGCCTCCTGTCTCCATCTCCCACTCAGTGTGTCTCTTTCCTTGGCCCTTCTGTCTGTCACCCTGTCTCTCTCGCTCTCTCTCTCTCTCTCTCTCTCTCTCTCACAAACACACACACACAGACACACACTCACTCCTCTCTTCCCCCCTCCCACCCCAGCCACCTCACTCTGGGCTGCAAGTCACCCAGTCCATGGCAGCCTCGAGACTGGGCGGTCACAGGTTCTCTCATCTCCCATCTAACTTCCCGTGGATGTAAGAGTGGATTCCCACATCCCCCTTGAAGTGAGTGCACGTCTTCAGGGTGTGTGCAGGGCAGAGGCTGAGAGAAGGCCCAGGAGGCCACAGGGTCTTAGGAGGCTGCGCTGGGAGCCAAGCAAGAGAGCAGATGTCAAAGGAGGGCAGGTGCTCCGAGAAGAGGAGGAAGCAGCCTTCGGAGCAGGCAAGTGGTTCGGGGCCAGGAGGTTGCCGGGGAGGACCACGTGCCGAGGGGAGCTGAAGGCCAAGGCCGGGCGGTGGGGACAGGGAGGCAGAGGCCCCTTTGTTCGCGGCGAACCCTCCACCTGGAGACGCCTGGCCGCGAGGCAGGGCCTGAAGGCCCGGTGGGCGCGCGACCCCCCGCAACCGCTGCTCCCCCCGGCCCCCCGCAAGGCTTGCGGGTGAGGGGGATTCCGGTCTGGTGAGGCCGTCGACTGGGCTCTGACGGGGTTTGACTCGGAACGCTACTTTCACAGGCGGTCCTTTCCGGGAGCACAGCCCATGGACAAATGGACGGAGGGGTCTCTGCCCTTCCTCAGGGCGGTGCTGTACAGGTCCTGGTCCTTGAGGTGTACAAACAAGGCGCAGAGCCCTCCGACCTTGGCACTCAGTCCGAAGGGAGTCACTCGGGGGTGGGGTAGAGTGTGGTGGGGTGGGGGTGAGGTAGGGTAGGGTGGGGGTGGCGGTGGGGGTGCGGGGCGGCCAAGCGCTGCTGTGCAGAGTGGACAAAGCAGAGTGGATGGGGAACTCAGGGCGAGGCCCGCGCCCCAGCGGCGCACTTCTGAGCCTGGCCCTGTGACTGACTGACTGACTGACTGACTGACTGACTGGGAACCAGCGGGCCACAGCCGGCTCGCCACCCGCTGCCCGGTTGTCTGTGGGTCCCTGCGTGTGTTCCTCCTCGGGCCCTCCCTGAGGGTGGCTCCCCGCACAGGTGTTGTGTGTGGCCGGCCGCTCGCCATTGCCCAGTCCCACTGCATTTCCAGCTGGGGCGCTGGGCCTCTGTCAGGGTCTCTGGGGTGTCCGGTGGGGGGCGCGGGGGGCCGGGGTGTCTGCTCCCGTCTTCGCCCCTGGCTCTCTGGGCGCCCGGCTCGGCTCTGCTCGGCTAGGCTAGGCTAGGGTAGCGCGGGCGGCGGCAGCTGGGGATTCTCTGGGGATTCTCGGCCAGGCGAAGGGCTGGGTGGGGTGGCGGTGCGGTTGCCGGGTGCCCGGGGGTCGGGGGTCTTGGGGCTCGGCGAGGAGGGGCAGAGGCCAGGCCAGGCCGGGGCGGGGCTCCCGGTAGGTGGAGCCAGGTGCCCAGGGGCAGAGGTGGAGGCGGGACTCAGCCCCTGTCAGCCCCGCCTAGCCCACTCCACCCCGACCCGATCCGGCCCGGCCGAGGACCCGAGAGGGAGAGCCGGCCAGTCTCCCAGGACCCCCGCGCCGCCGCATGGACCGAGTCAGGTCGGAGCGAGAAAGCCAGCCTGGAGTTGAGTTGAGGAGCGCTGGGCAGTGCTGGGGCGGGGCGAGGGAGGCCCCCTGGGAACACCCGCTGTGTTGGCCCCCTCCACCGCTGCCCTGCCCTCCCCTGCCCTCCCCTGCCCCTGGGCTGAAGGGTGGAAGCCGGCGCAGGCTCTTGAGGCGTTCCGGGGCAGCCTCCGCCGTCTACGGCCATACCACCCTGAACGCGCCCGATCTCGTCTGATCTCGGAAGCTAAGCAGGGTCGGGCCTGGTTAGTACTTGGATGGGAGACCGCCTGGGAATACCGGGTGCTGTAGGCTTTTGCGCCCCCTTCCCACACGCACTTTTCTTGCGTGGCCCGGAAACAGTGTCCGTGACCGCCTCAGGCCGTGACCCCCGGGCCCGCGGGGGTAGGGCGCAGGGGCAGCCCTGGGCTCCCGGTGTCCCTTCAGGCCTGCGGCTGGCCTCCGGCCTCCCGCCTCCCGCCTCGCCTCCGGCGCCCAGCGCCCAGCGCCTGCAGTGAGCCACACTGGCCTGGCTCTCTCCAGGGACGCTAGGACACTCCAGGCGACCCGGCGGAGCCGAGCCTGGTCCAGGCCTCGACCAGTCCTGTGCACCCTGACCGACCCCCACCCCCCCCCACCACTCACACTCCCGGATGGGGGGTGGGGAGGCGCACACCTGCTTTTCCCCAGAACACAGGGCCCACCCGCAGGGGCCGCTCCCCACCCGTTCTTGCCACACCAGCAGAGCGTGGCCACCCAGGTCCTGGGAGTGAGAGAGTCCATCCAGCGTCTCTCCCTAGGTCCGTCCCTTGGCAACTCTGCCTCCCTTCCCAACGCCTTCCTCCTGAGGGTCCCAGCCCTGAGTCTGTCTCTTCACCCATCTCTCTCTCTTTCTCTCTCTCTCTCTCTATCTCTGTCTCTCTCTCTCTCTCTCTCTCTCTCTCTCTCACACACACACACACACACACACACACACTCTGGAAGCAGATGTCTTTCTGTCTATCTCTCTGCTCATCCATCTCTCCTTCACCTTTGTGACTCTACTGGCCTGTGAGGAGGCCTCCTGTCTCCATCTCCCACTCAGTGTGTCTCTTTCCTTGGCCCTTCTGTCTGTCACCCTGTCTCTCTCGCTCTCTCTCTCTCTCACAAACACACACACACAGACACACACTCACTCCTCTCTTCCCCCCTCCCACCCCAGCCACCTCACTCTGGGCTGCAAGTCACCCAGTCCATGGCAGCCTCGAGACTGGGCGGTCACAGGTTCTCTCATCTCCCATCTAACTTCCCGTGGATGTAAGAGTGGATTCCCACATCCCCCTTGAAGTGCGTGCACGTCTTCAGGGTGTGTGCAGGGCAGAGGCTGAGAGAAGGCCCAGGAGGCCACAGGGTCTTAGGAGGCTGCGCTGGGAGCCAAGCAAGAGAGCAGATGTCAAAGGAGGGCAGGTGCTCCGAGAAGAGGAGGAAGCAGCCTTCGGAGCAGGCAAGTGGTTCGGGGCCAGGAGGTTGCCGGGGAGGACCACGTGCCGAGGGGAGCTGAAGGCCAAGGCCGGGCGGTGGGGACAGGGAGGCAGAGGCCCCTTTGTTCGCGGCGAACCCTCCACCTGGAGACGCCTGGCCGCGAGGCAGGGCCTGAAGGCCCGGTGGGCGCGCGACCCCCCGCAACCGCTGCTCCCCCCGCCCCCCGCAAGGCTTGCGGGTGAGGGGGCTTCCGGTCTGGTGAGGCCGTCGACTGGGCTCTGACGGGGTTTGACTCGGAACGCTACTTTCACAGGCGGTCCTTTCCGGGAGCACAGCCCATGGACAAATGGACGGAGGGGTCTGTGCCCTTCCTCAGGGCGGTGCTGTACAGGTCCTGGTCCTTGAGGTGTACAAACAAGGCGCAGAGCCCTCCGACCTTGGCACTCAGTCCGAAGGGAGTCACTCGGGGGTGGGGTAGAGTGTGGTGGGGTGGGGGTGAGGTAGGGTAGGGTGGGGGTGGCGGTGGGGGTGCGGGGCGGCCAAGCGCTGCTGTGCAGAGTGGACAAAGCAGAGTGGATGGGGAACTCAGGGCGAGGCCCGCGCCCCAGCGGCGCACTTCTGAGCCTGGCCCTGTGACTGACTGACTGACTGACTGACTGACTGACTGACTGGGAAGCAGCGGGCCACAGCCGGCTCGCCACCCGCTGCCCGGTTGTCTGTGGGTCCCTGCCTGTGTTCCTCCTCGGGCCCTCCCTGAGGGTGGCTCCCCGCACAGGTGTTGTGTGTGGCCGGCCGCTCGCCATTGCCCAGTCCCACTGCATTTCCAGCTGGGGCGCTGGGCCTCTGTCAGGGTCTCTGGGGTGTCCGGTGGGGGGCGCGGGGGGCCGGGGTGTCTGCTCCCGTCTTCGCCCCTGGCTCTCTGGGCGCCCGGCTCGGCTCTGCTCGGCTAGGCTAGGCTAGGGTAGCGCGGGCGGCGGCAGCTGGGGATTCTCTGGGGATTCTCGGCCAGGCGAAGGGCTGGGTGGGGTGGCGGTGCGGGTGCCGGGTGCCCGGGGGTCGGGGGTCTTGGGGCTCGGCGAGGAGGGGCAGAGGCCAGGCCAGGCCGGGACGGGGCTCCCGGTAGGTGGAGCCAGGTGCCCAGGGGCAGAGGTGGAGGCGGGACTCAGCCCCTGTCAGCCCCGCCTAGCCCACTCCACCCCGACCCGATCCGGCCCGGCCGAGGACCCGAGAGGGAGAGCCGGCCAGTCTCCCAGGACCCCCGCGCCGCCGCGGGGACCGAGTCAGGTCGGAGCGAGAAAGCCAGCCTGGAGTTGAGTTGAGGAGCGCTGGGCAGTGCTGGGGCGGGGCGAGGGAGGCCCCCTGGGAACACCCGCTGTGTTGGCCCCCTCCACCGCTGCCCTGCCCTCCCCTGCCCTCCCCTGCCCCTGGGCTGAAGGGTGGAAGCCGGCGCAGGCTCTTGAGGCGTTCCGGGGCAGCCTCCGCCGTCTACGGCCATACCACCCTGAACGCGCCCGATCTCGTCTGATCTCGGAAGCTAAGCAGGGTCGGGCCTGGTTAGTACTTGGATGGGAGACCGCCTGGGGAATACCGGGTGCTGTAGGCTTTTGCGCCCCCCTTCCCACACGCACTTTTCTTGCGTGGCCCGGAAACAGTGTCCGTGACCGCCTCAGGCCGTGACCCCCGGGCCCGCGGGGGTAGGGCGCAGGGGCAGCCCTGGGCTCCCGGTGTCCCTTCAGGCCTGCGGCTGGCCTCCCGCCTCCCGCCTCCCGCCTCGCCTCCGGCGCCCAGCGCCCAGCGCCTGCAGTGAGCCACACTGGCCTGGCTCTCTCCAGGGACGCTAGGACACTCCAGGCGACCCGGCGGAGCCGAGCCTGGTCCAGGCCTCGACCAGTCCTGTGCACCCTGACCGACCCCCACCCCCCCCCACCACTCACACTCCCGGATGGGGGGTGGGGAGGCGCACACCTGCTTTTCCCCAGAACACAGGGCCCACCCGCAGGGGCCGCTCCCCACCCGTTCTTGCCACACCAGCAGAGCGTGGCCACCCAGGTCCTGGGAGTGAGAGAGTCTATCCAGCGTCTCTCCCTAGGTCCGTTCCCTTGGCAACTCTGCCTCCCTTCCCAACGCCTTCCTCCTGAGGGTCCCAGCCCTGAGTCTGTCTCTTCACCCATCTCTCTCTCTTTCTCTCTCTCTCTCTCTATCTCTGTCTCTCTCTCTCTCTCTCTCTCTCTCTCTCTCTCTCTCACACACACACACACACACACACACACTCTGGAAGCAGATGTCTTTCTGTCTATCTCTCTGCTCATCCATCTCTCCTTCACCTTTGTGACTCTACTGGCCTGTGAGGAGGCCTCCTGTCTCCATCTCCCACTCAGTGTGTCTCTTTCCTTGGCCCTTCTGTCTGTCACCCTGTCTCTCTCGCTCTCTCTCTCTCTCACAAACACACACACACAGACACACACTCACTCCTCTCTTCCCCCTCCCACCCCAGCCACCTCACTCTGGGCTGCAAGTCACCCAGTCCATGGCAGCCTCGAGACTGGGCGGTCACAGGTTCTCTCATCTCCCATCTAACTTCCCGTGGATGTAAGAGTGGATTCCCACATCCCCCTTGAAGTGCGTGCACGTCTTCAGGGTGTGTGCAGGGCAGAGGCTGAGAGAAGGCCCAGGAGGCCACAGGGTCTTAGGAGGCTGCGCTGGGAGCCAAGCAAGAGAGCAGATGTCAAAGGAGGGCAGGTGCTCCGAGAAGAGGAGGAAGCAGCCTTCGGAGCAGGCAAGTGGTTCGGGGGCCAGGAGGTTGCCAGGGAGGACCACGTGCCGAGGGGAGCTGAAGGCCAAGGCCGGGCGGTGGGGACAGGGAGGCAGAGGCCCCCTTTGTTCGCGGCGAACCCTCCACCTGGAGACGCCTGGCCGCGAGGCAGGGCCTGAAGGCCCGGTGGGCGCGCGACCCCCGCAACCGCTGCTCCCCCCCGCCCCCCGCAAGGCTTGCGGGTGAGGGGGCTTCCGGTCTGGTGAGGCCGTCGACTGGGCTCTGACGGGGTTTGACTCGGAACGCTACTTTCACAGGCGGTCCTTTCCGGGAGCACAGCCCATGGACAAATGGACGGAGGGGTCTGTGCCCTTCCTCAGGGCGGTGCTGTACAGGTCCTGGTCCTTGAGGTGTACAAACAAGGCGCAGAGCCCTCCGACCTTGGCACTCAGTCCGAAGGGAGTCACTCGGGGTGGGGTAGAGTGTGGTGGGGTGGGGGTGAGGTAGGGTAGGGTGGGGGTGGCGGTGGGGGTGCGGGGCGGCCAAGCGCTGCTGTGCAGAGTGGACAAAGCAGAGTGGATGGGGAACTCAGGGCGAGGCCCGCGCCCCAGCGGCGCACTTCTGAGCCTGGCCCTGTGACTGACTGACTGACTGACTGACTGACTGACTGACTGGGAAGCAGCGGGCCACAGCCGGCTCGCCACCCGCTGCCCGGTTGTCTGTGGGTCCCTGCCTGTGTTCCTCCTCGGGCCCTCCCCTGAGGGTGGCTCCCCGCACAGGTGTTGTGTGTGGCCGGCCGCTCGCCATTGCCCAGTCCCCACTGCATTTCCAGCTGGGGCGCTGGGCCTCTGTCAGGGTCTCTGGGTGTCCGGTGGGGGGCGCGGGGGGCCGGGGTGTCTGCTCCCGTCTTCGCCCCTGGCTCTCTGGGCGCCCGGCTCGGCTCTGCTCGGCTAGGCTAGGCTAGGGTAGCGCGGGCGGCGGCAGCTGGGGATTCTCTGGGGATTCTCGGCCAGGCGAAGGGCTGGGTGGGGTGGCGGTGCGGGTGCCGGGTGCCCGGGGTCGGGGGTCTTGGGGCTCGGCGAGGAGGGGCAGAGGCCAGGCCAGGCCGGGACGGGGCTCCCGGTAGGTGAGCCAGGTGCCCAGGGGCAGAGGTGGAGGCGGGACTCAGCCCCTGTCAGCCCCGCCTAGCCCACTCCACCCCGACCCGATCCGGCCCAGCCGAGGACCCGAGAGGGAGAGCCGGCCAGTCTCCCAGGACCCCCGCGCCGCCGCGGGGACCGAGTCAGGTCGGAGCGAGAAAGCCAGCCTGGAGTTGAGTTGAGGAGCGCTGGGCAGTGCTGGGGCGGGGCGAGGGAGGCCCCCTGGGAACACCCGCTGTGTTGGCCCCTCCACCGCTGCCCTGCCCTCCCCTGCCCTCCCCTGCCCCTGGGCTGAAGGGTGGAAGCCGGCGCAGGCTCTTGAGGCGTTCCGGGGCAGCCTCCGCCGTCTACGGCCATACCACCCTGAAACGCGCCCGATCTCGTCTGATCTCGGAAGCTAAGCAGGGTCGGGCCTGGTTAGTACTTGGATGGGAGACCGCCTGGGAATACCGGGTGCTGTAGGCTTTTGCGCCCCCTTCCCACACGCACTTTTCTTGCGTGGCCCGAAACAGTGTCCGTGACCGCCTCAGGCCGTGACCCCCGGGCCCGCGGGGGTAGGGCGCAGGGGCAGCCCTGGGCTCCCGGTGTCCCTTCAGGCCTGCGGCTGGCCTCCCGCCTCCCGCCTCCCGCCTCGCCTCCGGCGCCCAGCGCCCAGCGCCTGCAGTGAGCCACACTGGCCTGGCTCTCTCCAGGGACGCTAGGACACTCCAGGCGACCCGGCGGAGCCGAGCCTGGTCCAGGCCTCGACCAGTCCTGTGCACCCTGACCGACCCCCACCCCCCCCACCACTCACACTCCCGGATGGGGGGTGGGGAGGCGCACACCTGCTTTTCCCCAGAACACAGGGCCCACCCGCAGGGGCCGCTCCCCACCCGTTCTTGCCACACCAGCAGAGCGTGGCCACCCAGGTCCTGGGAGTGAGAGAGTCTATCCAGCGTCTCTCCCTAGGTCCGTCCCTTGGCAACTCTGCCTCCCTTCCCAACGCCTTCCTCCTGAGGGTCCCAGCCCTGAGTCTGTCTCTTCACCCATCTCTCTCTCTTTCTCTCTCTCTCTCTCTATCTCTGTCTCTCTCTCTCTCTCTCTCTCTCTCTCTCTCTCTCTCACACACACACACACACACACACACACTCTGGAAGCAGATGTCTTTCTGTCTATCTCTCTGCTCATCCATCTCTCCTTCACCTTTGTGACTCTACTGGCCTGTGAGGAGGCCTCCTGTCTCCATCTCCCACTCAGTGTGTCTCTTTCCTTGGCCCTTCTGTCTGTCACCCTGTCTCTCTCGCTCTCTCTCTCTCTCTCTCTCTCTCTCTCTCACAAACACACACACACAGACACACACTCACTCCTCTCTTCCCCCCTCCCACCCCAGCCACCTCACTCTGGGCTGCAAGTCACCCAGTCCAGGGCAGCCTCGAGACTGGGCGGTCACAGGTTCTCTCATCTCCCATCTAACTTCCCGTGGATGTAAGAGTGGATTCCCACATCCCCCTTGAAGTGAGTGCATGTCTTCAGGGTGTGTGCAGGGCGAGGCTGAGAGAAGGCCCAGGAGGCCACAGGGTCTTAGGAGGCTGCGCTGGGAGCCAAGCAAGAGAGCAGATGTCAAAGGAGGGCAGGTGCTCCGAGAAGAGGAGGAAGCAGCCTTCGGAGCAGGCAAGTGGTTCGGGGCCAGGAGGTTGCCGGGGAGGACCACGTGCCGAGGGGAGCTGAAGGCCAAGGCCGGGCGGTGGGGACAGGGAGGCAGAGGCCCCTTTGTTCGCGGCGAACCCTCCACCTGGAGACGCCTGGCCGCGAGGCAGGGCCTGAAGGCCCGGTGGGCGCGCGACCCCCCCGCAACCGCTGCTCCCCCCCGCCCCCCGCAAGGCTTGCGGGTGAGGGGGCTTCCGGTCTGGTGAGGCCGTCGACTGGGCTCTGACGGGGTTTGACTCGGAACGCTACTTTCACAGGCGGTCCTTTCCGGGAGCACAGCCCATGGACAAATGGACGGAGGGGTCTGTGCCCTTCCTCAGGGCGGTGCTGTACAGGTCCTGGTCCTTGAGGTGTACAAACAAGGCGCAGAGCCCTCCGACCTTGGCACTCAGTCCGAAGGGAGTCACTCGGGGGTGGGGTAGAGTGTGGTGGGGTGGGGGTGAGGTAGGGTAGGGTGGGGGTGGCGGTGGGGGTGCGGGGCGGCCAAGCGCTGCTGTGCAGAGTGGACAAAGCAGAGTGGATGGGGAACTCAGGGCGAGGCCCGCGCCCCAGCGGCGCACTTCTGAGCCTGGCCCTGTGACTGACTGACTGACTGACTGACTGACTGACTGACTGGGAACCAGCGGGCCACAGCCGGCTCGCCACCCGCTGCCCGGTTGTCTGTGGGTCCCTGCGTGTGTTCCTCCTCGGGCCCTCCCTGAGGGTGGCTCCCCGCACAGGTGTTGTGTGTGGCCGGCCACTCGCCATTGCCCAGTCCCACTGCATTTCCAGCTGGGGCGCTGGGCCTCTGTCAGGGTCTCTGGGGTGTCCGGTGGGGGGCGCGGGGGGCCGGGGTGTCTGCTCCCGTCTTCGCCCCTGGCTCTCTGGGCGCCCGGCTCGGCTCTGCTCGGCTAGGCTAGGCTAGGGTAGCGCGGGCGGCGGCAGCTGGGGATTCTCTGGGGATTCTCGGCCAGGCGAAGGGCTGGGTGGGGTGGCGGTGCGGTTGCCGGGTGCCCGGGGGTCGGGGGTCTTGGGGCTCGGCGAGGAGGGGCAGAGGCCAGGCCAGGCCGGGGCGGGGCTCCCGGTAGGTGGAGCCAGGTGCCCAGGGGCAGAGGTGGAGGCGGGACTCAGCCCCTGTCAGCCCCGCCTAGCCCACTCCACCCCGACCCGATCCGGCCCGGCCGAGGACCCGAGAGGGAGAGCCGGCCAGTCTCCCAGGACCCCCGCGCCGCCGCATGGACCGAGTCAGGTCGGAGCGAGAAAGCCAGCCTGGAGTTGAGTTGAGGAGCGCTGGGCAGTGCTGGGGCGGGGCGAGGGAGGCCCCCTGGGAACACCCGCTGTGTTGGCCCCCTCCACCGCTGCCCTGCCCTCCCCTGCCCTCCCCTGCCCCTGGGCTGAAGGGTGGAAGCCGGCGCAGGCTCTTGAGGCGTTCCGGGGCAGCCTCCGCCGTCTACGGCCATACCACCCTGAACGCGCCCGATCTCGTCTGATCTCGGAAGCTAAGCAGGGTCGGGCCTGGTTAGTACTTGGATGGGAGACCGCCTGGGAATACCGGGTGCTGTAGGCTTTTGCGCCCCCTTCCCACACGCACTTTTCTTGCGTGGCCCGGAAACAGTGTCCGTGACCGCCTCAGGCCGTGACCCCCGGGCCCGCGGGGGTAGGGCGCAGGGGCAGCCCTGGGCTCCCGGTGTCCCTTCAGGCCTGCGGCTGGCCTCCCGACTCCCGCCTCCCGCCTCGCCTCCGGCGCCCAGCGCCCAGCGCCTGCAGTGAGCCACACTGGCCTGGCTCTCTCCAGGGACGCTAGGACACTCCAGGCGACCCGGCGGAGCCGAGCCTGGTCCAGGCCTCGACCAGTCCTGTGCACCCTGACCGACCCCCACCCCCCCCCACCACTCACACTCCCGGATGGGGGGTGGGGAGGCGCACACCTGCTTTTCCCCAGAACACAGGGCCCACCCGCAGGGGCCGCTCCCCACCCGTTCTTGCCACACCAGCAGAGCGTGGCCACCCAGGTCCTGGGAGTGAGAGAGTCCATCCAGCGTCTCTCCCTAGGTCCGTCCCTTGGCAACTCTGCCTCCCTTCCCAACGCCTTCCTCCTGAGGGTCCCAGCCCTGAGTCTGTCTCTTCACCCACTCTCTCTCTTTCTCTCTCTCTCTCTCTATCTCTGTCTCTCTCTCTCTCTCTCTCTCTCACACACACACACACACACACACACACTCTGGAAGCAGATGTCTTTCTGTCTATCTCTCTGCTCATCCATCTCTCCTTCACCTTTGTGACTCTACTGGCCTGTGAGGAGGCCTCCTGTCTCCATCTCCCACTCAGTGTGTCTCTTTCCTTGGCCCTTCTGTCTGTCACCCTGTCTCTCTCGCTCTCTCTCTCTCTCTCTCTCTCTCTCTCACACACACACACACACACACACACACTCTGGAAGCAGATGTCTTTCTGTCTATCTCTCTGCTCATCCATCTCTCCTTCACCTTTGAGACTCTACTGGCCTGTGAGGAGGCCTCCTGTCTCCATCTCCCACTCAGTGTGTCTCTTTCCTTGGCCCTTCTGTCTGTCACCCTGTCTCTCTCGCTCTCTCTCTCTCTCTCTCTCTCTCTCACAAACACACACACAGACACACACTCACTCCTCTCTTCCCCCCCTCCCACCCCAGCCACCTCACTCTGGGCTGCAAGTCACCCAGTCCATGGCAGCCTCGAGACTGGGCGGTCACAGGTTCTCTCATCTCCCATCTAACTTCCCGTGGATGTAAGAGTGGATTCCCACATCCCCCTTGAAGTGAGTGCACGTCTTCAGGGTGTGTGCAGGGCAGAGGCTGAGAGAAGGCCCAGGAGGCCACAGGGTCTTAGGAGGCTGCGCTGGGAGCCAAGCAAGAGAGCAGATGTCAAAGGAGGGCAGGTGCTCCGAGAAGAGGAGGAAGCAGCCTTCGGAGCAGGCAAGTGGTTCGGGGCCAGGAGGTTGCCGGGGAGGACCACGTGCCGAGGGGAGCTGAAGGCCAAGGCCGGGCGGTGGGGACAGGGAGGCAGAGGCCCCTTTGTTCGCGGCGAACCCTCCACCTGGAGACGCCTGGCCGCGAGGCAGGGCCTGAAGGCCCGGTGGGCGCGCGACCCCCCGCAACCGCTGCTCCCCCCGGCCCCCCCGCAAGGCTTGCGGGTGAGGGGGATTCCGGTCTGGTGAGGCCGTCGACTGGGCTCTGACGGGGTTTGACTCGGAACGCTACTTTCACAGGCGGTCCTTTCCGGGAGCACAGCCCATGGACAAATGGACGGAGGGGTCTCTGCCCTTCCTCAGGGCGGTGCTGTACAGGTCCTGGTCCTTGAGGTGTACAAACAAGGCGCAGAGCCCTCCGACCTTGGCACTCAGTCCGAAGGGAGTCACTCGGGGGTGGGGTAGAGTGTGGTGGGGTGGGGGTGAGGTAGGGTAGGGTGGGGGTGGCGGTGGGGGTGCGGGGCGGCCAAGCGCTGCTGTGCAGAGTGGACAAAGCAGAGTGGATGGGGAACTCAGGGCGAGGCCCGCGCCCCAGCGGCGCACTTCTGAGCCTGGCCCTGTGACTGACTGACTGACTGACTGACTGACTGGGAACCAGCGGGCCACAGCCGGCTCGCCACCCGCTGCCCGGTTGTCTGTGGGTCCCTGCGTGTGTTCCTCCTCGGGCCCTCCCTGAGGGTGGCTCCCCGCACAGGTGTTGTGTGTGGCCGGCCACTCGCCATTGCCCAGTCCCACTGCATTTCCAGCTGGGGCGCTGGGCCTCTGTCAGGGTCTCTGGGGTGTCCGGTGGGGGCGCGGGGGGCCGGGGTGTCTGCTCCCGTCTTCGCCCCTGGCTCTCTGGGCGCCCGGCTCGGCTCTGCTCGGCTAGGCTAGGCTAGGGTAGCGCGGGCGGCGGCAGCTGGGGATTCTCTGGGGATTCTCGGCCAGGCGAAGGGCTGGGTGGGGTGGCGGTGCGGTTGCCGGGTGCCCGGGGGTCGGGGGTCTTGGGGCTCGGCGAGGAGGGGCAGAGGCCAGGCCAGGCCGGGGCGGGGCTCCCGGTAGGTGGAGCCAGGTGCCCAGGGGCAGAGGTGGAGGCGGGACTCAGCCCCTGTCAGCCCCGCCTAGCCCACTCCACCCCGACCCGATCCGGCCCGGCCGAGGACCCGAGAGGGAGAGCCGGCCAGTCTCCCAGGACCCCCGCGCCGCCGCATGGACCGAGTCAGGTCGGAGCGAGAAAGCCAGCCTGGAGTTGAGTTGAGGAGCGCTGGGCAGTGCTGGGGCGGGGCGAGGGAGGCCCCCTGGGAACACCCGCTGTGTTGGCCCCCTCCACCGCTGCCCTGCCCTCCCCTGCCCTCCCCTGCCCCTGGGCTGAAGGGTGGAAGCCGGCGCAGGCTCTTGAGGCGTTCCGGGGCAGCCTCCGCCGTCTACGGCCATACCACCCTGAACGCGCCCGATCTCGTCTGATCTCGGAAGCTAAGCAGGGTCGGGCCTGGTTAGTACTTGGATGGGAGACCGCCTGGGAATACCGGGTGCTGTAGGCTTTTTGCGCCCCCTTCCCCACACGCACTTTTCTTGCGTGGCCCGGAAACAGTGTCCGTGACCGCCTCAGGCCGTGACCCCCGGGCCCGCGGGGGTAGGGCGCAGGGGCAGCCCTGGGCTCCCGGTGTCCCTTCAGGCCTGCGGCTGGCCTCCGGCCTCCCGCCTCCCGCCTCGCCTCCGGCGCCCAGCGCCCAGCGCCTGCAGTGAGCCACACTGGCCTGGCTCTCTCCAGGGACGCTAGGACACTCCAGGCGACCCGGCGGAGCCGAGCCTGGTCCAGGCCTCGACCAGTCCTGTGCACCCTGACCGACCCCCACCCCCCCCCACCACTCACACTCCCGGATGGGGGGTGGGGAGGCGCACACCTGCTTTTCCCCAGAACACAGGGCCCACCCGCAGGGGCCGCTCCCCACCCGTTCTTGCCACACCAGCAGAGCGTGGCCACCCAGGTCCTGGGAGTGAGAGAGTCCATCCAGCGTCTCTCCCTAGGTCCGTCCCTTGGCAACTCTGCCTCCCTTCCCAACGCCTTCCTCCTGAGGGTCCCAGCCCTGAGTCTGTCTCTTCACCCATCTCTCTCTCTTTCTCTCTCTCTCTCTCTATCTCTGTCTCTCTCTCTCTCTCTCTCTCTCTCTCTCTCACACACACACACACACACACACACACACTCTGGAAGCAGATGTCTTTCTGTCTATCTCTCTGCTCATCCATCTCTCCTTCACCTTTGTGACTCTACTGGCCTGTGAGGAGGCCTCCTGTCTCCATCTCCCACTCAGTGTGTCTCTTTCCTTGGCCCTTCTGTCTGTCACCCTGTCTCTCTCGCTCTCTCTCTCTCTCTCTCTCTCTCTCTCACAAACACACACACACAGACACACACTCACTCCTCTCTTCCCCCCTCCCACCCCAGCCACCTCACTCTGGGCTGCAAGTCACCCAGTCCATGGCAGCCTCGAGACTGGGCGGTCACAGGTTCTCTCATCTCCCATCTAACTTCCCGTGGATGTAAGAGTGGATTCCCACATCCCCCTTGAAGTGAGTGCACGTCTTCAGGGTGTGTGCAGGGCAGAGGCTGAGAGAAGGCCCAGGAGGCCACAGGGTCTTAGGAGGCTGCGCTGGGAGCCAAGCAAGAGAGCAGATGTCAAAGGAGGGCAGGTGCTCCGAGAAGAGGAGGAAGCAGCCTTCGGAGCAGGCAAGTGGTTCGGGGCCAGGAGGTTGCCGGGGAGGACCACGTGCCGAGGGGAGCTGAAGGCCAAGGCCGGGCGGTGGGGACAGGGAGGCAGAGGCCCCTTTGTTCGCGGCGAACCCTCCACCTGGAGACGCCTGGCCGCGAGGCAGGGCCTGAAGGCCCGGTGGGCGCGCGACCCCCCCGCAACCGCTGCTCCCCCCCGCCCCCCGCAAGGCTTGCGGGTGAGGGGGCTTCCGGTCTGGTGAGGCCGTCGACTGGGCTCTGACGGGGTTTGACTCGGAACGCTACTTTCACAGGCGGTCCTTTCCGGGAGCACAGCCCATGGACAAATGGACGGAGGGGTCTGTGCCCTTCCTCAGGGCGGTGCTGTACAGGTCCTGGTCCTTGAGGTGTACAAACAAGGCGCAGAGCCCTCCGACCTTGGCACTCAGTCCGAAGGGAGTCACTCGGGGGTGGGGTAGAGTGTGGTGGGGTGGGGGTGAGGTAGGGTAGGGTGGGGGTGGCGGTGGGGGTGCGGGGCGGCCAAGCGCTGCTGTGCAGAGTGGACAAAGCAGAGTGGATGGGGAACTCAGGGCGAGGCCCGCGCCCCAGCGGCGCACTTCTGAGCCTGGCCCTGTGACTGACTGACTGACTGACTGACTGACTGACTGACTGGGAACCAGCGGGCCACAGCCGGCTCGCCACCCGCTGCCCGGTTGTCTGTGGGTCCCTGCGTGTGTTCCTCCTCGGGCCCTCCCTGAGGGTGGCTCCCCGCACAGGTGTTGTGTGTGGCCGGCCACTCGCCATTGCCCAGTCCCACTGCATTTCCAGCTGGGGCGCTGGGCCTCTGTCAGGGTCTCTGGGGTGTCCGGTGGGGGGCGCGGGGGGCCGGGGTGTCTGCTCCCGTCTTCGCCCCTGGCTCTCTGGGCGCCCGGCTCGGCTCTGCTCGGCTAGGCTAGGCTAGGGTAGCGCGGGCGGCGGCAGCTGGGGATTCTCTGGGGATTCTCGGCCAGGCGAAGGGCTGGGTGGGGTGGCGGTGCGGTTGCCGGGTGCCCGGGGGTCGGGGGTCTTGGGGCTCGGCGAGGAGGGGCAGAGGCCAGGCCAGGCCGGGGCGGGGCTCCCGGTAGGTGGAGCCAGGTGCCCAGGGGCAGAGGTGGAGGCGGGACTCAGCCCCTGTCAGCCCCGCCTAGCCCACTCCACCCCGACCCGATCCGGCCCGGCCGAGGACCCGAGAGGGAGAGCCGGCCAGTCTCCCAGGACCCCCGCGCCGCCGCATGGACCGAGTCAGGTCGGAGCGAGAAAGCCAGCCTGGAGTTGAGTTGAGGAGCGCTGGGCAGTGCTGGGGCGGGGCGAGGGAGGCCCCCTGGGAACACCCGCTGTGTTGGCCCCCTCCACCGCTGCCCTGCCCTCCCCTGCCCTCCCCTGCCCCTGGGCTGAAGGGTGGAAGCCGGCGCAGGCTCTTGAGGCGTTCCGGGGCAGCCTCCGCCGTCTACGGCCATACCACCCTGAACGCGCCCGATCTCGTCTGATCTCGGAAGCTAAGCAGGGTCGGGCCTGGTTAGTACTTGGATGGGAGACCGCCTGGGAATACCGGGTGCTGTAGGCTTTTGCGCCCCCTTCCCACACGCACTTTTCTTGCGTGGCCCGGAAACAGTGTCCGTGACCGCCTCAGGCCGTGACCCCCGGGCCCGCGGGGGTAGGGCGCAGGGGCAGCCCTGGGCTCCCGGTGTCCCTTCAGGCCTGCGGCTGGCCTCCCGACTCCCGCCTCCCGCCTCGCCTCCGGCGCCCAGCGCCCAGCGCCTGCAGTGAGCCACACTGGCCTGGCTCTCTCCAGGGACGCTAGGACACTCCAGGCGACCCGGCGGAGCCGAGCCTGGTCCAGGCCTCGACCAGTCCTGTGCACCCTGACCGACCCCCACCCCCCCCCACCACTCACACTCCCGGATGGGGGGTGGGGAGGCGCACACCTGCTTTTCCCCAGAACACAGGGCCCACCCGCAGGGGCCGCTCCCCACCCGTTCTTGCCACACCAGCAGAGCGTGGCCACCCAGGTCCTGGGAGTGAGAGAGTCCATCCAGCGTCTCTCCCTAGGTCCGTCCCTTGGCAACTCTGCCTCCCTTCCCAACGCCTTCCTCCTGAGGGTCCCAGCCCTGAGTCTGTCTCTTCACCCATCTCTCTCTCTTTCTCTCTCTCTCTCTCTATCTCTGTCTCTCTCTCTCTCTCTCTCTCTCACACACACACACACACACACACACACTCTGGAAGCAGATGTCTTTCTGTCTATCTCTCTGCTCATCCATCTCTCCTTCACCTTTGTGACTCTACTGGCCTGTGAGGAGGCCTCCTGTCTCCATCTCCCACTCAGTGTGTCTCTTTCCTTGGCCCTTCTGTCTGTCACCCTGTCTCTCTCGCTCTCTCTCTCTCTCTCTCTCTCTCTCTCACACACACACACACACACACACACTCTGGAAGCAGATGTCTTTCTGTCTATCTCTCTGCTCATCCATCTCTCCTTCACCTTTGAGACTCTACTGGCCTGTGAGGAGGCCTCCTGTCTCCATCTCCCACTCAGTGTGTCTCTTTCCTTGGCCCTTCTGTCTGTCACCCTGTCTCTCTCGCTCTCTCTCTCTCTCTCTCTCTCTCTCTCACAAACACACACACAGACACACACTCACTCCTCTCTTCCCCCCTCCCACCCCAGCCACCTCACTCTGGGCTGCAAGTCACCCAGTCCATGGCAGCCTCGAGACTGGGCGGTCACAGGTTCTCTCATCTCCCATCTAACTTCCCGTGGATGTAAGAGTGGATTCCCACATCCCCCTTGAAGTGAGTGCACGTCTTCAGGGTGTGTGCAGGGCAGAGGCTGAGAGAAGGCCCAGGAGGCCACAGGGTCTTAGGAGGCTGCGCTGGGAGCCAAGCAAGAGAGCAGATGTCAAAGGAGGGCAGGTGCTCCGAGAAGAGGAGGAAGCAGCCTTCGGAGCAGGCAAGTGGTTCGGGGCCAGGAGGTTGCCGGGGAGGACCACGTGCCGAGGGGAGCTGAAGGCCAAGGCCGGGCGGTGGGGACAGGGAGGCAGAGGCCCCTTTGTTCGCGGCGAACCCTCCACCTGGAGACGCCTGGCCGCGAGGCAGGGCCTGAAGGCCCGGTGGGCGCGCGACCCCCCGCAACCGCTGCTCCCCCCGGCCCCCCGCAAGGCTTGCGGGTGAGGGGGATTCCGGTCTGGTGAGGCCGTCGACTGGGCTCTGACGGGGTTTGACTCGGAACGCTACTTTCACAGGCGGTCCTTTCCGGGAGCACAGCCCATGGACAAATGGACGGAGGGGTCTCTGCCCTTCCTCAGGGCGGTGCTGTACAGGTCCTGGTCCTTGAGGTGTACAAACAAGGCGCAGAGCCCTCCGACCTTGGCACTCAGTCCGAAGGGAGTCACTCGGGGGTGGGGTAGAGTGTGGTGGGGTGGGGGTGAGGTAGGGTAGGGTGGGGGTGGCGGTGGGGGTGCGGGGCGGCCAAGCGCTGCTGTGCAGAGTGGACAAAGCAGAGTGGATGGGGAACTCAGGGCGAGGCCCGCGCCCCAGCGGCGCACTTCTGAGCCTGGCCCTGTGACTGACTGACTGACTGACTGACTGACTGGGAACCAGCGGGCCACAGCCGGCTCGCCACCCGCTGCCCGGTTGTCTGTGGGTCCCTGCGTGTGTTCCTCCTCGGGCCCTCCCTGAGGGTGGCTCCCCGCACAGGTGTTGTGTGTGGCCGGCCACTCGCCATTGCCCAGTCCCACTGCATTTCCAGCTGGGGCGCTGGGCCTCTGTCAGGGTCTCTGGGGTGTCCGGTGGGGGGCGCGGGGGGCCGGGGTGTCTGCTCCCGTCTTCGCCCCTGGCTCTCTGGGCGCCCGGCTCGGCTCTGCTCGGCTAGGCTAGGCTAGGGTAGCGCGGGCGGCGGCAGCTGGGGATTCTCTGGGGATTCTCGGCCAGGCGAAGGGCTGGGTGGGGTGGCGGTGCGGTTGCCGGGTGCCCGGGGGTCGGGGGTCTTGGGGCTCGGCGAGGAGGGGCAGAGGCCAGGCCAGGCCGGGGCGGGGCTCCCGGTAGGTGGAGCCAGGTGCCCAGGGGCAGAGGTGGAGGCGGGACTCAGCCCCTGTCAGCCCCGCCTAGCCCACTCCACCCCGACCCGATCCGGCCCGGCCGAGGACCCGAGAGGGAGAGCCGGCCAGTCTCCCAGGACCCCCGCGCCGCCGCATGGACCGAGTCAGGTCGGAGCGAGAAAGCCAGCCTGGAGTTGAGTTGAGGAGCGCTGGGCAGTGCTGGGGCGGGGCGAGGGAGGCCCCCTGGGAACACCCGCTGTGTTGGCCCCCTCCACCGCTGCCCTGCCCTCCCCTGCCCTCCCCTGCCCCTGGGCTGAAGGGTGGAAGCCGGCGCAGGCTCTTGAGGCGTTCCGGGGCAGCCTCCGCCGTCTACGGCCATACCACCCTGAACGCGCCCGATCTCGTCTGATCTCGGAAGCTAAGCAGGGTCGGGCCTGGTTAGTACTTGGATGGGAGACCGCCTGGGAATACCGGGTGCTGTAGGCTTTTGCGCCCCCTTCCCACACGCACTTTTCTTGCGTGGCCCGGAAACAGTGTCCGTGACCGCCTCAGGCCGTGACCCCCGGGCCCGCGGGGGTAGGGCGCAGGGGCAGCCCTGGGCTCCCGGTGTCCCTTCAGGCCTGCGGCTGGCCTCCGGCCTCCCGCCTCCCGCCTCGCCTCCGGCGCCCAGCGCCCAGCGCCTGCAGTGAGCCACACTGGCCTGGCTCTCTCCAGGGACGCTAGGACACTCCAGGCGACCCGGCGGAGCCGAGCCTGGTCCAGGCCTCGACCAGTCCTGTGCACCCTGACCGACCCCCACCCCCCCCCACCACTCACACTCCCGGATGGGGGGTGGGGAGGCGCACACCTGCTTTTCCCCAGAACACAGGGCCCACCCGCAGGGGCCGCTCCCCACCCGTTCTTGCCACACCAGCAGAGCGTGGCCACCCAGGTCCTGGGAGTGAGAGAGTCCATCCAGCGTCTCTCCCTAGGTCCGTCCCTTGGCAACTCTGCCTCCCTTCCCAACGCCTTCCTCCTGAGGGTCCCAGCCCTGAGTCTGTCTCTTCACCCATCTCTCTCTCTTTCTCTCTCTCTCTCTCTATCTCTGTCTCTCTCTCTCTCTCTCTCTCTCTCTCTCACACACACACACACACACACACACACACTCTGGAAGCAGATGTCTTTCTGTCTATCTCTCTGCTCATCCATCTCTCCTTCACCTTTGTGACTCTACTGGCCTGTGAGGAGGCCTCCTGTCTCCATCTCCCACTCAGTGTGTCTCTTTCCTTGGCCCTTCTGTCTGTCACCCTGTCTCTCTCGCTCTCTCTCTCTCTCTCTCTCTCTCTCTCTCACAAACACACACACACAGACACACACTCACTCCTCTCTTCCCCCCTCCCACCCCAGCCACCTCACTCTGGGCTGCAAGTCACCCAGTCCATGGCAGCCTCGAGACTGGGCGGTCACAGGTTCTCTCATCTCCCATCTAACTTCCCGTGGATGTAAGAGTGGATTCCCACATCCCCCTTGAAGTGAGTGCACGTCTTCAGGGTGTGTGCAGGGCAGAGGCTGAGAGAAGGCCCAGGAGGCCACAGGGTCTTAGGAGGCTGCGCTGGGAGCCAAGCAAGAGAGCAGATGTCAAAGGAGGGCAGGTGCTCCGAGAAGAGGAGGAAGCAGCCTTCGGAGCAGGCAAGTGGTTCGGGGCCAGGAGGTTGCCGGGGAGGACCACGTGCCGAGGGGAGCTGAAGGCCAAGGCCGGGCGGTGGGGACAGGGAGGCAGAGGCCCCTTTGTTCGCGGCGAACCCTCCACCTGGAGACGCCTGGCCGCGAGGCAGGGCCTGAAGGCCCGGTGGGCGCGCGACCCCCCGCAACCGCTGCTCCCCCCCGCCCCCCGCAAGGCTTGCGGGTGAGGGGGCTTCCGGTCTGGTGAGGCCGTCGACTGGGCTCTGACGGGGTTTGACTCGGAACGCTACTTTCACAGGCGGTCCTTTCCGGGAGCACAGCCCATGGACAAATGGACGGAGGGGTCTGTGCCCTTCCTCAGGGCGGTGCTGTACAGGTCCTGGTCCTTGAGGTGTACAAACAAGGCGCAGAGCCCTCCGACCTTGGCACTCAGTCCGAAGGGAGTCACTCGGGGGTGGGGTAGAGTGTGGTGGGGTGGGGGTGAGGTAGGGTAGGGTGGGGGTGGCGGTGGGGGTGCGGGGCGGCCAAGCGCTGCTGTGCAGAGTGGACAAAGCAGAGTGGATGGGGAACTCAGGGCGAGGCCCGCGCCCCAGCGGCGCACTTCTGAGCCTGGCCCTGTGACTGACTGACTGACTGACTGACTGACTGACTGGGAAGCAGCGGGCCACAGCCGGCTCGCCACCCGCTGCCCGGTTGTCTGTGGGTCCCTGCCTGTGTTCCTCCTCGGGCCCTCCCTGAGGGTGGCTCCCCGCACAGGTGTTGTGTGTGGCCGGCCGCTCGCCATTGCCCAGTCCCACTGCATTTCCAGCTGGGGCGCTGGGCCTCTGTCAGGGTCTCTGGGGTGTCCGGTGGGGGGCGCGGGGGGCCGGGGTGTCTGCTCCCGTCTTCGCCCCTGGCTCTCTGGGCGCCCGGCTCGGCTCTGCTCGGCTAGGCTAGGCTAGGGTAGCGCGGGCGGCGGCAGCTGGGGATTCTCTGGGGATTCTCGGCCAGGCGAAGGGCTGGGTGGGGTGGCGGTGCGGGTGCCGGGTGCCCGGGGGTCGGGGGTCTTGGGGCTCGGCGAGGAGGGGCAGAGGCCAGGCCAGGCCGGGACGGGGCTCCCGGTAGGTGGAGCCAGGTGCCCAGGGGCAGAGGTGGAGGCGGGACTCAGCCCCTGTCAGCCCCGCCTAGCCCACTCCACCCCGACCCGATCCGGCCCGGCCGAGGACCCGAGAGGGAGAGCCGGCCAGTCTCCCAGGACCCCCGCGCCGCCGCGGGGACCGAGTCAGGTCGGAGCGAGAAAGCCAGCCTGGAGTTGAGTTGAGGAGCGCTGGGCAGTGCTGGGGCGGGGCGAGGGAGGCCCCCTGGGAACACCCGCTGTGTTGGCCCCCTCCACCGCTGCCCTGCCCTCCCCTGCCCTCCCCTGCCCCTGGGCTGAAGGGTGGAAGCCGGCGCAGGCTCTTGAGGCGTTCCGGGGCAGCCTCCGCCGTCTACGGCCATACCACCCTGAACGCGCCCGATCTCGTCTGATCTCGGAAGCTAAGCAGGGTCGGGCCTGGTTAGTACTTGGATGGGAGACCGCCTGGGAATACCGGGTGCTGTAGGCTTTTGCGCCCCCTTCCCACACGCACTTTTCTTGCGTGGCCCGGAAACAGTGTCCGTGACCGCCTCAGGCCGTGACCCCCGGGCCCGCGGGGGTAGGGCGCAGGGGCAGCCCTGGGCTCCCGGTGTCCCTTCAGGCCTGCGGCTGGCCTCCCGCCTCCCGCCTCCCGCCTCGCCTCCGGCGCCCAGCGCCCAGCGCCTGCAGTGAGCCACACTGGCCTGGCTCTCTCCAGGGACGCTAGGACACTCCAGGCGACCCGGCGGAGCCGAGCCTGGTCCAGGCCTCGACCAGTCCTGTGCACCCTGACCGACCCCCACCCCCCCCCACCACTCACACTCCCGGATGGGGGGTGGGGAGGCGCACACCTGCTTTTCCCCAGAACACAGGGCCCACCCGCAGGGGCCGCTCCCCACCCGTTCTTGCCACACCAGCAGAGCGTGGCCACCCAGGTCCTGGGAGTGAGAGAGTCTATCCAGCGTCTCTCCCTAGGTCCGTCCCTTGGCAACTCTGCCTCCCTTCCCAACGCCTTCCTCCTGAGGGTCCCAGCCCTGAGTCTGTCTCTTCACCCTTCTCTCTCTCTTTCTCTCTCTCTCTCTCTATCTCTGTCTCTCTCTCTCTCTCTCTCTCTCTCTCTCTCTCACACACACACACACACACACACACACACTCTGGAAGCAGATGTCTTTCTGTCTATCTCTCTGCTCATCCATCTCTCCTTCACCTTTGTGACTCTACTGGCCTGTGAGGAGGCCTCCTGTCTCCATCTCCCACTCAGTGTGTCTCTTTCCTTGGCCCTTCTGTCTGTCACCCTGTCTCTCTCGCTCTCTCTCTCTCTCTCTCTCTCTCTCTCACACACACACACACACACACACACTCTGGAAGCAGATGTCTTTCTGTCTATCTCTCTGCTCATCCATCTCTCCTTCACCTTTGAGACTCTACTGGCCTGTGAGGAGGCCTCCTGTCTCCATCTCCCACTCAGTGTGTCTCTTTCCTTGGCCCTTCTGTCTGTCACCCTGTCTCTCTCGCTCTCTCTCTCTCTCTCTCTCTCTCTCTCACAAACACACACACACAGACACACACTCACTCCTCTCTTCCCCCCTCCCACCCCAGCCACCTCACTCTGGGCTGCAAGTCACCCAGTCCATGGCAGCCTCGAGACTGGGCGGTCACAGGTTCTCTCATCTCCCATCTAACTTCCCGTGGATGTAAGAGTGGATTCCCACATCCCCCTTGAAGTGAGTGCACGTCTTCAGGGTGTGTGCAGGGCAGAGGCTGAGAGAAGGCCCAGGAGGCCACAGGGTCTTAGGAGGCTGCGCTGGGAGCCAAGCAAGAGAGCAGATGTCAAAGGAGGGCAGGTGCTCCGAGAAGAGGAGGAAGCAGCCTTCGGAGCAGGCAAGTGGTTCGGGGCCAGGAGGTTGCCGGGGAGGACCACGTGCCGAGGGGAGCTGAAGGCCAAGGCCGGGCGGTGGGGACAGGGAGGCAGAGGCCCCTTTGTTCGCGGCGAACCCTCCACCTGGAGACGCCTGGCCGCGAGGCAGGGCCTGAAGGCCCGGTGGGCGCGCGACCCCCCGCAACCGCTGCTCCCCCCGGCCCCCCGCAAGGCTTGCGGGTGAGGGGGATTCCGGTCTGGTGAGGCCGTCGACTGGGCTCTGACGGGGTTTGACTCGGAACGCTACTTTCACAGGCGGTCCTTTCCGGGAGCACAGCCCATGGACAAATGGACGGAGGGGTCTCTGCCCTTCCTCAGGGCGGTGCTGTACAGGTCCTGGTCCTTGAGGTGTACAAACAAGGCGCAGAGCCCTCCGACCTTGGCACTCAGTCCGAAGGGAGTCACTCGGGGGTGGGGTAGAGTGTGGTGGGGTGGGGGTGAGGTAGGGTAGGGTGGGGGTGGCGGTGGGGGTGCGGGGCGGCCAAGCGCTGCTGTGCAGAGTGGACAAAGCAGAGTGGATGGGGAACTCAGGGCGAGGCCCGCGCCCCAGCGGCGCACTTCTGAGCCTGGCCCTGTGACTGACTGACTGACTGACTGACTGACTGACTGGGAACCAGCGGGCCACAGCCGGCTCGCCACCCGCTGCCCGGTTGTCTGTGGGTCCCTGCGTGTGTTCCTCCTCGGGCCCTCCCTGAGGGTGGCTCCCCGCACAGGTGTTGTGTGTGGCCGGCCACTCGCCATTGCCCAGTCCCACTGCATTTCCAGCTGGGGCGCTGGGCCTCTGTCTGGGTCTCTGGGGTGTCCGGTGGGGGGCGCGGGGGGCCGGGGTGTCTGCTCCCGTCTTCGCCCCTGGCTCTCTGGGCGCCCGGCTCGGCTCTGCTCGGCTAGGCTAGGCTAGGGTAGCGCGGGCGGCGGCAGCTGGGGATTCTCTGGGGATTCTCGGCCAGGCGAAGGGCTGGGTGGGGTGGCGGTGCGGTTGCCGGGTGCCCGGGGGTCGGGGGTCTTGGGGCTCGGCGAGGAGGGGCAGAGGCCAGGCCAGGCCGGGGCGGGGCTCCCGGTAGGTGGAGCCAGGTGCCCAGGGGCAGAGGTGGAGGCGGGACTCAGCCCCTGTCAGCCCCGCCTAGCCCACTCCACCCCGACCCGATCCGGCCCGGCCGAGGACCCGAGAGGGAGAGCCGGCCAGTCTCCCAGGACCCCCGCGCCGCCGCATGGACCGAGTCAGGTCGGAGCGAGAAAGCCAGCCTGGAGTTGAGTTGAGGAGCGCTGGGCAGTGCTGGGGCGGGGCGAGGGAGGCCCCCTGGGAACACCCGCTGTGTTGGCCCCCTCCACCGCTGCCCTGCCCTCCCCTGCCCTCCCCTGCCCCTGGGCTGAAGGGTGGAAGCCGGCGCAGGCTCTTGAGGCGTTCCGGGGCAGCCTCCGCCGTCTACGGCCATACCACCCTGAACGCGCCCGATCTCGTCTGATCTGGAAGCTAAGCAGGGTCGGGCCTGGTTAGTACTTGGATGGGAGACCGCCTGGGAATACCGGGTGCTGTAGGCTTTTGCGCCCCCTTCCCACACGCACTTTTCTTGCGTGGCCCGGAAACAGTGTCCGTGACCGCCTCAGGCCGTGACCCCCGGGCCCGCGCGGGTAGGGCGCAGGGGCAGCCCTGGGCTCCCGGTGTCCCTTCAGGCCTGCGGCTGGCCTCCCGCCTCGCCTCCGGCGCCCAGCGCCCAGCGCCTGCAGTGAGCCACACTGGCCTGGCTCTCTCCAGGGACGCTAGGACACTCCAGGCGACCCGGCGGAGCCGAGCCTGGTCCAGGCCTCGACCAGTCCTGTGCACCCTGACCGACCCCCACCCCCCCCCACCACTCACACTCCCGGATGGGGGGTGGGGAGGCGCACACCTGCTTTTCCCCAGAACACAGGGCCCACCCGCAGGGGCCGCTCCCCACCCGTTCTTGCCACACCAGCAGAGCGTGGCCACCCAGGTCCTGGGAGTGAGAGAGTCCATCCAGCGTCTCTCCCTAGGTCCGTCCCTTGGCAACTCTGCCTCCCTTCCCAACGCCTTCCTCCTGAGGGTCCCAGCCCTGAGTCTGTCTCTTCACCCATCTCTCTCTCTTTCTCTCTCTCTCTCTCTATCTCTGTCTCTCTCTCTCTCTCTCTCTCTCTCTCTCTCACACACACACACACACACACACACACTCTGGAAGCAGATGTCTTTCTGTCTATCTCTCTGCTCATCCATCTCTCCTTCACCTTTGTGACTCTACTGGCCTGTGAGGAGGCCTCCTGTCTCCATCTCCCACTCAGTGTGTCTCTTTCCTTGGCCCTTCTGTCTGTCACCCTGTCTCTCTCGCTCTCTCTCTCTCTCTCTCTCTCTCTCTCACAAACACACACACACAGACACACACTCACTCCTCTCTTCCCCCCTCCCACCCCAGCCACCTCACTCTGGGCTGCAAGTCACCCAGTCCATGGCAGCCTCGAGACTGGGCGGTCACAGGTTCTCTCATCTCCCATCTAACTTCCCGTGGATGTAAGAGTGGATTCCCACATCCCCCTTGAAGTGAGTGCACGTCTTCAGGGTGTGTGCAGGGCAGAGGCTGAGAGAAGGCCCAGGAGGCCACAGGGTCTTAGGAGGCTGCGCTGGGAGCCAAGCAAGAGAGCAGATGTCAAAGGAGGGCAGGTGCTCCGAGAAGAGGAGGAAGCAGCCTTCGGAGCAGGCAAGTGGTTCGGGGCCAGGAGGTTGCCGGGGAGGACCACGTGCCGAGGGGAGCTGAAGGCCAAGGCCGGGCGGTGGGGACAGGGAGGCAGAGGCCCCTTTGTTCGCGGCGAACCCTCCACCTGGAGACGCCTGGCCGCGAGGCAGGGCCTGAAGGCCCGGTGGGCGCGCGACCCCCCGCAACCGCTGCTCCCCCCCGCCCCCCGCAAGGCTTGCGGGTGAGGGGGCTTCCGGTCTGGTGAGGCCGTCGACTGGGCTCTGACGGGGTTTGACTCGGAACGCTACTTTCACAGGCGGTCCTTTCCGGGAGCACAGCCCATGGACAAATGGACGGAGGGGTCTGTGCCCTTCCTCAGGGCGGTGCTGTACAGGTCCTGGTCCTTGAGGTGTACAAACAAGGCGCAGAGCCCTCCGACCTTGGCACTCAGTCCGAAGGGAGTCACTCGGGGGTGGGGTAGAGTGTGGTGGGGTGGGGGTGAGGTAGGGTAGGGTGGGGGTGGCGGTGGGGGTGCGGGGCGGCCAAGCGCTGCTGTGCAGAGTGGACAAAGCAGAGTGGATGGGGAACTCAGGGCGAGGCCCGCGCCCCAGCGGCGCACTTCTGAGCCTGGCCCTGTGACTGACTGACTGACTGACTGACTGGGAACCAGCGGGCCACAGCCGGCTCGCCACCCGCTGCCCGGTTGTCTGTGGGTCCCTGCGTGTGTTCCTCCTCGGGCCCTCCCTGAGGTTGGCTCCCCGCACAGGTGTTGTGTGTGGCCGGCCGCTCGCCATTGCCCAGTCCCACTGCATTTCCAGCTGGGGCGCTGGGCCTCTGTCAGGGTCTCTGGGGTGTCCGGTGGGGGGCGCGGGGGGCCGGGGTGTCTGCTCCCGTCTTCGCCCCTGGCTCTCTGGGCGCCCGGCTCGGCTCTGCTCGGCTAGGCTAGGCTAGGGTAGCGCGGGCGGCGGCAGCTGGGGATTCTCTGGGGATTCTCGGCCAGGCGAAGGGCTGGGTGGGGTGGCGGTGCGGGTGCCGGGTGCCCGGGGGTCGGGGGTCTTGGGGCTCGGCGAGGAGGGGCAGAGGCCAGGCCAGGCCGGGGCGGGGCTCCCGGTAGGTGGAGCCAGGTGCCCAGGGGCAGAGGTGGAGGCGGGACTCAGCCCCTGTCAGCCCCGCCTAGCCCACTCCACCCCGACCCGATCCGGCCCGGCCGAGGACCCGAGAGGGAGAGCCGGCCAGTCTCCCAGGACCCCCGCGCCGCCGCATGGACCGAGTCAGGTCGGAGCGAGAAAGCCAGCCTGGAGTTGAGTTGAGGAGCGCTGGGCAGTGCTGGGGCGGGGCGAGGGAGGCCCCCTGGGAACACCCGCTGTGTTGGCCCCCTCCACCGCTGCCCTGCCCTCCCCTGCCCTCCCCTGCCCCTGGGCTGAAGGGTGGAAGCCGGCGCAGGCTCTTGAGGCGTTCCGGGGCAGCCTCCGCCGTCTACGGCCATACCACCCTGAACGCGCCCGATCTCGTCTGATCTCGGAAGCTAAGCAGGGTCGGGCCTGGTTAGTACTTGGATGGGAGACCGCCTGGGAATACCGGGTGCTGTAGGCTTTTGCGCCCCCTTCCCACACGCACTTTTCTTGCGTGGCCCGGAAACAGTGTCCGTGACCGCCTCAGGCCGTGACCCCCGGGCCCGCGGGGGTAGGGCGCAGGGGCAGCCCTGGGCTCCCGGTGTCCCTTCAGGCCTGCGGCTGGCCTCCGGCCTCCCGCCTCCCGCCTCGCCTCCGGCGCCCAGCGCCCAGCGCCTGCAGTGAGCCACACTGGCCTGGCTCTCTCCAGGGACGCTAGGACACTCCAGGCGACCCGGCGGAGCCGAGCCTGGTCCAGGCCTCGACCAGTCCTGTGCACCCTGACCGACCCCCACCCCCCCCCACCACTCACACTCCCGGATGGGGGGTGGGGAGGCGCACACCTGCTTTTCCCCAGAACACAGGGCCCACCCGCAGGGGCCGCTCCCCACCCGTTCTTGCCACACCAGCAGAGCGTGGCCACCCAGGTCCTGGGAGTGAGAGAGTCCATCCAGCGTCTCTCCCTAGGTCCGTCCCTTGGCAACTCTGCCTCCCTTCCCAACGCCTTCCTCCTGAGGGTCCCAGCCCTGAGTCTGTCTCTTCACCCATCTCTCTCTCTTTCTCTCTCTCTCTCTCTATCTCTGTCTCTCTCTCTCTCTCTCTCTCTCTCTCTCTCACACACACACACACACACACACACACTCTGGAAGCAGATGTCTTTCTGTCTATCTCTCTGCTCATCCATCTCTCCTTCACCTTTGTGACTCTACTGGCCTGTGAGGAGGCCTCCTGTCTCCATCTCCCACTCAGTGTGTCTCTTTCCTTGGCCCTTCTGTCTGTCACCCTGTCTCTCTCGCTCTCTCTCTCTCTCTCTCTCTCTCTCTCACAAACACACACACACAGACACACACTCACTCCTCTCTTCCCCCCTCCCACCCCAGCCACCTCACTCTGGGCTGCAAGTCACCCAGTCCATGGCAGCCTCGAGACTGGGCGGTCACAGGTTCTCTCATCTCCCATCTAACTTCCCGTGGATGTAAGAGTGGATTCCCACATCCCCCTTGAAGTGAGTGCACGTCTTCAGGGTGTGTGCAGGGCAGAGGCTGAGAGAAGGCCCAGGAGGCCACAGGGTCTTAGGAGGCTGCGCTGGGAGCCAAGCAAGAGAGCAGATGTCAAAGGAGGGCAGGTGCTCCGAGAAGAGGAGGAAGCAGCCTTCGGAGCAGGCAAGTGGTTCGGGGCCAGGAGGTTGCCGGGGAGGACCACGTGCCGAGGGGAGCTGAAGGCCAAGGCCGGGCGGTGGGGACAGGGAGGCAGAGGCCCCTTTGTTCGCGGCGAACCCTCCACCTGGAGACGCCTGGCCGCGAGGCAGGGCCTGAAGGCCCGGTGGGCGCGCGACCCCCCGCAACCGCTGCTCCCCCCCGCCCCCCGCAAGGCTTGCGGGTGAGGGGGCTTCCGGTCTGGTGAGGCCGTCGACTGGGCTCTGACGGGGTTTGACTCGGAACGCTACTTTCACAGGCGGTCCTTTCCGGGAGCACAGCCCATGGACAAATGGACGGAGGGGTCTGTGCCCTTCCTCAGGGCGGTGCTGTACAGGTCCTGGTCCTTGAGGTGTACAAACAAGGCGCAGAGCCCTCCGACCTTGGCACTCAGTCCGAAGGGAGTCACTCGGGGGTGGGGTAGAGTGTGGTGGGGTGGGGGTGAGGTAGGGTAGGGTGGGGGTGGCGGTGGGGGTGCGGGGCGGCCAAGCGCTGCTGTGCAGAGTGGACAAAGCAGAGTGGATGGGGAACTCAGGGCGAGGCCCGCGCCCCAGCGGCGCACTTCTGAGCCTGGCCCTGTGACTGACTGACTGACTGACTGACTGGGAACCAGCGGGCCACAGCCGGCTCGCCACCCGCTGCCCGGTTGTCTGTGGGTCCCTGCGTGTGTTCCTCCTCGGGCCCTCCCTGAGGTTGGCTCCCCGCACAGGTGTTGTGTGTGGCCGGCCGCTCGCCATTGCCCAGTCCCACTGCATTTCCAGCTGGGGCGCTGGGCCTCTGTCAGGGTCTCTGGGGTGTCCGGTGGGGGGCGCGGGGGGCCGGGGTGTCTGCTCCCGTCTTCGCCCCTGGCTCTCTGGGCGCCCGGCTCGGCTCTGCTCGGCTAGGCTAGGCTAGGGTAGCGCGGGCGGCGGCAGCTGGGGATTCTCTGGGGATTCTCGGCCAGGCGAAGGGCTGGGTGGGGTGGCGGTGCGGGTGCCGGGTGCCCGGGGGTCGGGGGTCTTGGGGCTCGGCGAGGAGGGGCAGAGGCCAGGCCAGGCCGGGGCGGGGCTCCCGGTAGGTGGAGCCAGGTGCCCAGGGGCAGAGGTGGAGGCGGGACTCAGCCCCTGTCAGCCCCGCCTAGCCCACTCCACCCCGACCCGATCCGGCCCGGCCGAGGACCCGAGAGGGAGAGCCGGCCAGTCTCCCAGGACCCCCGCGCCGCCGCATGGACCGAGTCAGGTCGGAGCGAGAAAGCCAGCCTGGAGTTGAGTTGAGGAGCGCTGGGCAGTGCTGGGGCGGGGCGAGGGAGGCCCCCTGGGAACACCCGCTGTGTTGGCCCCCTCCACCGCTGCCCTGCCCTCCCCTGCCCTCCCCTGCCCCTGGGCTGAAGGGTGGAAGCCGGCGCAGGCTCTTGAGGCGTTCCGGGGCAGCCTCCGCCGTCTACGGCCATACCACCCTGAACGCGCCCGATCTCGTCTGATCTCGGAAGCTAAGCAGGGTCGGGCCTGGTTAGTACTTGGATGGGAGACCGCCTGGGAATACCGGGTGCTGTAGGCTTTTGCGCCCCCTTCCCACACGCACTTTTCTTGCGTGGCCCGGAAACAGTGTCCGTGACCGCCTCAGGCCGTGACCCCCGGGCCCGCGGGGGTAGGGCGCAGGGGCAGCCCTGGGCTCCCGGTGTCCCTTCAGGCCTGCGGCTGGCCTCCGGCCTCCCGCCTCCCGCCTCGCCTCCGGCGCCCAGCGCCCAGCGCCTGCAGTGAGCCACACTGGCCTGGCTCTCTCCAGGGACGCTAGGACACTCCAGGCGACCCGGCGGAGCCGAGCCTGGTCCAGGCCTCGACCAGTCCTGTGCACCCTGACCGACCCCCACCCCCCCCCACCACTCACACTCCCGGATGGGGGGTGGGGAGGCGCACACCTGCTTTTCCCCAGAACACAGGGCCCACCCGCAGGGGCCGCTCCCCACCCGTTCTTGCCACACCAGCAGAGCGTGGCCACCCAGGTCCTGGGAGTGAGAGAGTCCATCCAGCGTCTCTCCCTAGGTCCGTCCCTTGGCAACTCTGCCTCCCTTCCCAACGCCTTCCTCCTGAGGGTCCCAGCCCTGAGTCTGTCTCTTCACCCATCTCTCTCTCTTTCTCTCTCTCTCTCTCTATCTCTGTCTCTCTCTCTCTCTCTCTCTCTCTCTCTCTCTCACACACACACACACACACACACACACTCTGGAAGCAGATGTCTTTCTGTCTATCTCTCTGCTCATCCATCTCTCCTTCACCTTTGTGACTCTACTGGCCTGTGAGGAGGCCTCCTGTCTCCATCTCCCACTCAGTGTGTCTCTTTCCTTGGCCCTTCTGTCTGTCACCCTGTCTCTCTCGCTCTCTCTCTCTCTCTCTCTCTCTCTCTCTCACAAACACACACACACAGACACACACTCACTCCTCTCTTCCCCCCTCCCACCCCAGCCACCTCACTCTGGGCTGCAAGTCACCCAGTCCATGGCAGCCTCGAGACTGGGCGGTCACAGGTTCTCTCATCTCCCATCTAACTTCCCGTGGATGTAAGAGTGGATTCCCACATCCCCCTTGAAGTGAGTGCACGTCTTCAGGGTGTGTGCAGGGCAGAGGCTGAGAGAAGGCCCAGGAGGCCACAGGGTCTTAGGAGGCTGCGCTGGGAGCCAAGCAAGAGAGCAGATGTCAAAGGAGGGCAGGTGCTCCGAGAAGAGGAGGAAGCAGCCTTCGGAGCAGGCAAGTGGTTCGGGGCCAGGAGGTTGCCGGGGAGGACCACGTGCCGAGGGGAGCTGAAGGCCAAGGCCGGGCGGTGGGGACAGGGAGGCAGAGGCCCCTTTGTTCGCGGCGAACCCTCCACCTGGAGACGCCTGGCCGCGAGGCAGGGCCTGAAGGCCCGGTGGGCGCGCGACCCCCCGCAACCGCTGCTCCCCCCCGCCCCCCGCAAGGCTTGCGGGTGAGGGGGCTTCCGGTCTGGTGAGGCCGTCGACTGGGCTCTGACGGGGTTTGACTCGGAACGCTACTTTCACAGGCGGTCCTTTCCGGGAGCACAGCCCATGGACAAATGGACGGAGGGGTCTGTGCCCTTCCTCAGGGCGGTGCTGTACAGGTCCTGGTCCTTGAGGTGTACAAACAAGGCGCAGAGCCCTCCGACCTTGGCACTCAGTCCGAAGGGAGTCACTCGGGGGTGGGGTAGAGTGTGGTGGGGTGGGGGTGAGGTAGGGTAGGGTGGGGGTGGCGGTGGGGGTGCGGGGCGGCCAAGCGCTGCTGTGCAGAGTGGACAAAGCAGAGTGGATGGGGAACTCAGGGCGAGGCCCGCGCCCCAGCGGCGCACTTCTGAGCCTGGCCCTGTGACTGACTGACTGACTGACTGACTGACTGACTGACTGGGAACCAGCGGGCCACAGCCGGCTCGCCACCCGCTGCCCGGTTGTCTGTGGGTCCCTGCGTGTGTTCCTCCTCGGGCCCTCCCTGAGGGTGGCTCCCCGCACAGGTGTTGTGTGTGGCCGGCCACTCGCCATTGCCCAGTCCCACTGCATTTCCAGCTGGGGCGCTGGGCCTCTGTCAGGGTCTCTGGGGTGTCCGGTGGGGGGCGCGGGGGGCCGGGGTGTCTGCTCCCGTCTTCGCCCCTGGCTCTCTGGGCGCCCGGCTCGGCTCTGCTCGGCTAGGCTAGGCTAGGGTAGCGCGGGCGGCGGCAGCTGGGGATTCTCTGGGGATTCTCGGCCAGGCGAAGGGCTGGGTGGGGTGGCGGTGCGGGTGCCGGGTGCCCGGGGGTCGGGGGTCTTGGGGCTCGGCGAGGAGGGGCAGAGGCCAGGCCAGGCCGGGGCGGGGCTCCCGGTAGGTGGAGCCAGGTGCCCAGGGGCAGAGGTGGAGGCGGGACTCAGCCCCTGTCAGCCCCGCCTAGCCCACTCCACCCCGACCCGATCCGGCCCGGCCGAGGACCCGAGAGGGAGAGCCGGCCAGTCTCCCAGGACCCCCGCGCCGCCGCATGGACCGAGTCAGGTCGGAGCGAGAAAGCCAGCCTGGAGTTGAGTTGAGGAGCGCTGGGCAGTGCTGGGGCGGGGCGAGGGAGGCCCCCTGGGAACACCCGCTGTGTTGGCCCCCTCCACCGCTGCCCTGCCCTCCCCTGCCCTCCCCTGCCCCTGGGCTGAAGGGTGGAAGCCGGCGCAGGCTCTTGAGGCGTTCCGGGGCAGCCTCCGCCGTCTACGGCCATACCACCCTGAACGCGCCCGATCTCGTCTGATCTCGGAAGCTAAGCAGGGTCGGGCCTGGTTAGTACTTGGATGGGAGACCGCCTGGGAATACCGGGTGCTGTAGGCTTTTGCGCCCCCTTCCCACACGCACTTTTCTTGCGTGGCCCGGAAACAGTGTCCGTGACCGCCTCAGGCCGTGACCCCCGGGCCCGCGGGGGTAGGGCGCAGGGGCAGCCCTGGGCTCCCGGTGTCCCTTCAGGCCTGCGGCTGGCCTCCCGCCTCCCGCCTCCCGCCTCGCCTCCGGCGCCCAGCGCCCAGCGCCTGCAGTGAGCCACACTGGCCTGGCTCTCTCCAGGGACGCTAGGACACTCCAGGCGACCCGGCGGAGCCGAGCCTGGTCCAGGCCTCGACCAGTCCTGTGCACCCTGACCGACCCCCACCCCCCCCCACCACTCACACTCCCGGATGGGGGGTGGGGAGGCGCACACCTGCTTTTCCCCAGAACACAGGGCCCACCCGCAGGGGCCGCTCCCCACCCGTTCTTGCCACACCAGCAGAGCGTGGCCACCCAGGTCCTGGGAGTGAGAGAGTCCATCCAGCGTCTCTCCCTAGGTCCGTCCCTTGGCAACTCTGCCTCCCTTCCCAACGCCTTCCTCCTGAGGGTCCCAGCCCTGAGTCTGTCTCTTCACCCATCTCTCTCTCTTTCTCTCTCTCTCTCTCTATCTCTGTCTCTCTCTCTCTCTCTCTCTCTCTCTCACACACACACACACACACACACTCTGGAAGCAGATGTCTTTCTGTCTATCTCTCTGCTCATCCATCTCTCCTTCACCTTTGTGACTCTACTGGCCTGTGAGGAGGCCTCCTGTCTCCATCTCCCACTCAGTGTGTCTCTTTCCTTGGCCCTTCTGTCTGTCACCCTGTCTCTCTCGCTCTCTCTCTCTCTCTCTCTCTCTCTCTCACACACACACACACACACACACACTCTGGAAGCAGATGTCTTTCTGTCTATCTCTCTGCTCATCCATCTCTCCTTCACCTTTGAGACTCTACTGGCCTGTGAGGAGGCCTCCTGTCTCCATCTCCCACTCAGTGTGTCTCTTTCCTTGGCCCTTCTGTCTGTCACCCTGTCTCTCTCGCTCTCTCTCTCTCTCTCTCTCTCTCTCTCACAAACACACACACACAGACACACACTCACTCCTCTCTTCCCCCCTCCCACCCCAGCCACCTCACTCTGGGCTGCAAGTCACCCAGTCCATGGCAGCCTCGAGACTGGGCGGTCACAGGTTCTCTCATCTCCCATCTAACTTCCCGTGGATGTAAGAGTGGATTCCCACATCCCCCTTGAAGTGAGTGCACGTCTTCAGGGTGTGTGCAGGGCAGAGGCTGAGAGAAGGCCCAGGAGGCCACAGGGTCTTAGGAGGCTGCGCTGGGAGCCAAGCAAGAGAGCAGATGTCAAAGGAGGGCAGGTGCTCCGAGAAGAGGAGGAAGCAGCCTTCGGAGCAGGCAAGTGGTTCGGGGCCAGGAGGTTGCCGGGGAGGACCACGTGCCGAGGGGAGCTGAAGGCCAAGGCCGGGCGGTGGGGACAGGGAGGCAGAGGCCCCTTTGTTCGCGGCGAACCCTCCACCTGGAGACGCCTGGCCGCGAGGCAGGGCCTGAAGGCCCGGTGGGCGCGCGACCCCCCGCAACCGCTGCTCCCCCCGGCCCCCCGCAAGGCTTGCGGGTGAGGGGGATTCCGGTCTGGTGAGGCCGTCGACTGGGCTCTGACGGGGTTTGACTCGGAACGCTACTTTCACAGGCGGTCCTTTCCGGGAGCACAGCCCATGGACAAATGGACGGAGGGGTCTCTGCCCTTCCTCAGGGCGGTGCTGTACAGGTCCTGGTCCTTGAGGTGTACAAACAAGGCGCAGAGCCCTCCGACCTTGGCACTCAGTCCGAAGGGAGTCACTCGGGGGTGGGGTAGAGTGTGGTGGGGTGGGGGTGAGGTAGGGTAGGGTGGGGGTGGCGGTGGGGGTGCGGGGCGGCCAAGCGCTGCTGTGCAGAGTGGACAAAGCAGAGTGGATGGGGAACTCAGGGCGAGGCCCGCGCCCCAGCGGCGCACTTCTGAGCCTGGCCCTGTGACTGACTGACTGACTGACTGACTGACTGACTGGGAACCAGCGGGCCACAGCCGGCTCGCCACCCGCTGCCCGGTTGTCTGTGGGTCCCTGCGTGTGTTCCTCCTCGGGCCCTCCCTGAGGGTGGCTCCCCGCACAGGTGTTGTGTGTGGCCGGCCACTCGCCATTGCCCAGTCCCACTGCATTTCCAGCTGGGGCGCTGGGCCTCTGTCAGGGTCTCTGGGGTGTCCGGTGGGGGGCGCGGGGGGCCGGGGTGTCTGCTCCCGTCTTCGCCCCTGGCTCTCTGGGCGCCCGGCTCGGCTCTGCTCGGCTAGGCTAGGCTAGGGTAGCGCGGGCGGCGGCAGCTGGGGATTCTCTGGGGATTCTCGGCCAGGCGAAGGGCTGGGTGGGGTGGCGGTGCGGTTGCCGGGTGCCCGGGGGTCGGGGGTCTTGGGGCTCGGCGAGGAGGGGCAGAGGCCAGGCCAGGCCGGGGCGGGGCTCCCGGTAGGTGGAGCCAGGTGCCCAGGGGCAGAGGTGGAGGCGGGACTCAGCCCCTGTCAGCCCCGCCTAGCCCACTCCACCCCGACCCGATCCGGCCCGGCCGAGGACCCGAGAGGGAGAGCCGGCCAGTCTCCCAGGACCCCCGCGCCGCCGCATGGACCGAGTCAGGTCGGAGCGAGAAAGCCAGCCTGGAGTTGAGTTGAGGAGCGCTGGGCAGTGCTGGGGCGGGGCGAGGGAGGCCCCCTGGGAACACCCGCTGTGTTGGCCCCCTCCACCGCTGCCCTGCCCTCCCCTGCCCTCCCCTGCCCCTGGGCTGAAGGGTGGAAGCCGGCGCAGGCTCTTGAGGCGTTCCGGGGCAGCCTCCGCCGTCTACGGCCATACCACCCTGAACGCGCCCGATCTCGTCTGATCTGGAAGCTAAGCAGGGTCGGGCCTGGTTAGTACTTGGATGGGAGACCGCCTGGGAATACCGGGTGCTGTAGGCTTTTGCGCCCCCTTCCCACACGCACTTTTCTTGCGTGGCCCGGAAACAGTGTCCGTGACCGCCTCAGGCCGTGACCCCCGGGCCCGCGCGGGTAGGGCGCAGGGGCAGCCCTGGGCTCCCGGTGTCCCTTCAGGCCTGCGGCTGGCCTCCCGCCTCGCCTCCGGCGCCCAGCGCCCAGCGCCTGCAGTGAGCCACACTGGCCTGGCTCTCTCCAGGGACGCTAGGACACTCCAGGCGACCCGGCGGAGCCGAGCCTGGTCCAGGCCTCGACCAGTCCTGTGCACCCTGACCGACCCCCACCCCCCCCCACCACTCACACTCCCGGATGGGGGGTGGGGAGGCGCACACCTGCTTTTCCCCAGAACACAGGGCCCACCCGCAGGGGCCGCTCCCCACCCGTTCTTGCCACACCAGCAGAGCGTGGCCACCCAGGTCCTGGGAGTGAGAGAGTCCATCCAGCGTCTCTCCCTAGGTCCGTCCCTTGGCAACTCTGCCTCCCTTCCCAACGCCTTCCTCCTGAGGGTCCCAGCCCTGAGTCTGTCTCTTCACCCATCTCTCTCTCTTTCTCTCTCTCTCTCTCTATCTCTGTCTCTCTCTCTCTCTCTCTCTCTCTCTCTCTCACACACACACACACACACACACACACTCTGGAAGCAGATGTCTTTCTGTCTATCTCTCTGCTCATCCATCTCTCCTTCACCTTTGTGACTCTACTGGCCTGTGAGGAGGCCTCCTGTCTCCATCTCCCACTCAGTGTGTCTCTTTCCTTGGCCCTTCTGTCTGTCACCCTGTCTCTCTCGCTCTCTCTCTCTCTCTCTCTCTCTCTCTCACAAACACACACACACAGACACACACTCACTCCTCTCTTCCCCCCTCCCACCCCAGCCACCTCACTCTGGGCTGCAAGTCACCCAGTCCATGGCAGCCTCGAGACTGGGCGGTCACAGGTTCTCTCATCTCCCATCTAACTTCCCGTGGATGTAAGAGTGGATTCCCACATCCCCCTTGAAGTGAGTGCACGTCTTCAGGGTGTGTGCAGGGCAGAGGCTGAGAGAAGGCCCAGGAGGCCACAGGGTCTTAGGAGGCTGCGCTGGGAGCCAAGCAAGAGAGCAGATGTCAAAGGAGAGCAGGTGCTCCGAGAAGAGGAGGAAGCAGCCTTCGGAGCAGGCAAGTGGTTCGGGGCCAGGAGGTTGCCGGGGAGGACCACGTGCCGAGGGGAGCTGAAGGCCAAGGCCGGGCGGTGGGGACAGGGAGGCAGAGGCCCCTTTGTTCGCGGCGAACCCTCCACCTGGAGACGCCTGGCCGCGAGGCAGGGCCTGAAGGCCCGGTGGGCGCGCGACCCCCCGCAACCGCTGCTCCCCCCCGCCCCCCGCAAGGCTTGCGGGTGAGGGGGCTTCCGGTCTGGTGAGGCCGTCGACTGGGCTCTGACGGGGTTTGACTCGGAACGCTACTTTCACAGGCGGTCCTTTCCGGGAGCACAGCCCATGGACAAATGGACGGAGGGGTCTGTGCCCTTCCTCAGGGCGGTGCTGTACAGGTCCTGGTCCTTGAGGTGTACAAACAAGGCGCAGAGCCCTCCGACCTTGGCACTCAGTCCGAAGGGAGTCACTCGGGGGTGGGGTAGAGTGTGGTGGGGTGGGGGTGAGGTAGGGTAGGGTGGGGGTGGCGGTGGGGGTGCGGGGCGGCCAAGCGCTGCTGTGCAGAGTGGACAAAGCAGAGTGGATGGGGAACTCAGGGCGAGGCCCGCGCCCCAGCGGCGCACTTCTGAGCCTGGCCCTGTGACTGACTGACTGACTGACTGACTGGGAACCAGCGGGCCACAGCCGGCTCGCCACCCGCTGCCCGGTTGTCTGTGGGTCCCTGCGTGTGTTCCTCCTCGGGCCCTCCCTGAGGGTGGCTCCCCGCACAGGTGTTGTGTGTGGCCGGCCACTCGCCATTGCCCAGTCCCACTGCATTTCCAGCTGGGGCGCTGGGCCTCTGTCAGGGTCTCTGGGGTGTCCGGTGGGGGGCGCGGGGGGCCGGGGTGTCTGCTCCCGTCTTCGCCCCTGGCTCTCTGGGCGCCCGGCTCGGCTCTGCTCGGCTAGGCTAGGCTAGGGTAGCGCGGGCGGCGGCAGCTGGGGATTCTCTGGGGATTCTCGGCCAGGCGAAGGGCTGGGTGGGGTGGCGGTGCGGGTGCCGGGTGCCCGGGGGTCGGGGGTCTTGGGGCTCGGCGAGGAGGGGCAGAGGCCAGGCCAGGCCGGGGCGGGGCTCCCGGTAGGTGGAGCCAGGTGCCCAGGGGCAGAGGTGGAGGCGGGACTCAGCCCCTGTCAGCCCCGCCTAGCCCACTCCACCCCGACCCGATCCGGCCCGGCCGAGGACCCGAGAGGGAGAGCCGGCCAGTCTCCCAGGACCCCCGCGCCGCCGCGGGGACCGAGTCAGGTCGGAGCGAGAAAGCCAGCCTGGAGTTGAGTTGAGGAGCGCTGGGCAGTGCTGGGGCGGGGCGAGGGAGGCCCCCTGGGAACACCCGCTGTGTTGGCCCCCTCCACCGCTGCCCTGCCCTCCCCTGCCCTCCCCTGCCCCTGGGCTGAAGGGTGGAAGCCGGCGCAGGCTCTTGAGGCGTTCCGGGGCAGCCTCCGCCGTCTACGGCCATACCACCCTGAACGCGCCCGATCTCGTCTGATCTCGGAAGCTAAGCAGGGTCGGGCCTGGTTAGTACTTGGATGGGAGACCGCCTGGGAATACCGGGTGCTGTAGGCTTTTGCGCCCCCTTCCCACACGCACTTTTCTTGCGTGGCCCGGAAACAGTGTCCGTGACCGCCTCAGGCCGTGACCCCCGGGCCCGCGGGGGTAGGGCGCAGGGGCAGCCCTGGGCTCCCGGTGTCCCTTCAGGCCTGCTGCTGGCCTCCGGCCTCCCGCCTCCCGCCTCGCCTCCGGCGCCCAGCGCCCAGCGCCTGCAGTGAGGCACACTGGCCTGGCTCTCTCCAGGGACGCTAGGACACTCCAGGCGACCCGGCGGAGCAGAGCCTGGTCCAGGCCTCGACCAGTCCTGTGCACCCTGACCGACCCCCACCCCCCCCCACCACTCACACTCCCGGATGGGGGGTGGGGAGGCGCACACCTGCTTTTCCCCAGAACACAGGGCCCACCCGCAGGGGCCGCTCCCCACCCGTTCTTGCCACACCAGCAGAGCGTGGCCACCCAGGTCCTGGGAGTGAGAGAGTCCATCCAGCGTCTCTCCCTAGGTCCGTCCCTTGGCAACTCTGCCTCCCTTCCCAACGCCTTCCTCCTGAGGGTCCCAGCCCTGAGTCTGTCTCTTCACCCATCTCTCTCTCTCTCTCTCTCTCTCTCTCTCTCTCTCTCACACACACACACACACACACACTCTGGAAGCAGATGTCTTTCTGTCTATCTCTCTGCTCATCCATCTCTCCTTCACCTTTGTGACTCTACTGGCCTGTGAGGAGGCCTCCTGTCTCCATCTCCCACTCAGTGTGTCTCTTTCCTTGGCCCTTCTGTCTGTCACCCTGTCTCTCTCGCTCTCTCTCTCTCTCTCTCTCTCTCTCTCTCTCTCTCACAAACACACACACACAGACACACACTCACTCCTCTCTTCCCCCCTCCCACCCCAGCCACCTCACTCTGGGCTGCAAGTCACCCAGTCCATGGCAGCCTCGAGACTGGGCGGTCACAGGTTCTCTCATCTCCCATCTAACTTCCCGTGGATGTAAGAGTGGATTCCCACATCCCCCTTGAAGTGAGTGCACGTCTTCAGGGTGTGTGCAGGGCAGAGGCTGAGAGAAGGCCCAGGAGGCCACAGGGTCTTAGGAGGCTGCGCTGGGAGCCAAGCAAGAGAGCAGATGTCAAAGGAGAGCAGGTGCTCCGAGAAGAGGAGGAAGCAGCCTTCGGAGCAGGCAAGTGGTTCGGGGCCAGGAGGTTGCCGGGGAGGACCACGTGCCGAGGGGAGCTGAAGGCCAAGGCCGGGCGGTGGGGACAGGGAGGCAGAGGCCCCTTTGTTCGCGGCGAACCCTCCACCTGGAGACGCCTGGCCGCGAGGCAGGGCCTGAAGGCCCGGTGGGCGCGCGACCCCCCGCAACCGCTGCTCCCCCCCGCCCCCCGCAAGGCTTGCGGGTGAGGGGGCTTCCGGTCTGGTGAGGCCGTCGACTGGGCTCTGACGGGGTTTGACTCGGAACGCTACTTTCACAGGCGGTCCTTTCCGGGAGCACAGCCCATGGACAAATGGACGGAGGGGTCTGTGCCCTTCCTCAGGGCGGTGCTGTACAGGTCCTGGTCCTTGAGGTGTACAAACAAGGCGCAGAGCCCTCCGACCTTGGCACTCAGTCCGAAGGGAGTCACTCGGGGGTGGGGTAGAGTGTGGTGGGGTGGGGGTGAGGTAGGGTAGGGTGGGGGTGGCGGTGGGGGTGCGGGGCGGCCAAGCGCTGCTGTGCAGAGTGGACAAAGCAGAGTGGATGGGGAACTCAGGGCGAGGCCCGCGCCCCAGCGGCGCACTTCTGAGCCTGGCCCTGTGACTGACTGACTGACTGACTGACTGGGAACCAGCGGGCCACAGCCGGCTCGCCACCCGCTGCCCGGTTGTCTGTGGGTCCCTGCGTGTGTTCCTCCTCGGGCCCTCCCTGAGGGTGGCTCCCCGCACAGGTGTTGTGTGTGGCCGGCCACTCGCCATTGCCCAGTCCCACTGCATTTCCAGCTGGGGCGCTGGGCCTCTGTCAGGGTCTCTGGGGTGTCCGGTGGGGGGCGCGGGGGGCCGGGGTGTCTGCTCCCGTCTTCGCCCCTGGCTCTCTGGGCGCCCGGCTCGGCTCTGCTCGGCTAGGCTAGGCTAGGGTAGCGCGGGCGGCGGCAGCTGGGGATTCTCTGGGGATTCTCGGCCAGGCGAAGGGCTGGGTGGGGTGGCGGTGCGGGTGCCGGGTGCCCGGGGGTCGGGGGTCTTGGGGCTCGGCGAGGAGGGGCAGAGGCCAGGCCAGGCCGGGGCGGGGCTCCCGGTAGGTGGAGCCAGGTGCCCAGGGGCAGAGGTGGAGGCGGGACTCAGCCCCTGTCAGCCCCGCCTAGCCCACTCCACCCCGACCCGATCCGGCCCGGCCGAGGACCCGAGAGGGAGAGCCGGCCAGTCTCCCAGGACCCCCGCGCCGCCGCGGGGACCGAGTCAGGTCGGAGCGAGAAAGCCAGCCTGGAGTTGAGTTGAGGAGCGCTGGGCAGTGCTGGGGCGGGGCGAGGGAGGCCCCCTGGGAACACCCGCTGTGTTGGCCCCCTCCACCGCTGCCCTGCCCTCCCCTGCCCTCCCCTGCCCCTGGGCTGAAGGGTGGAAGCCGGCGCAGGCTCTTGAGGCGTTCCGGGGCAGCCTCCGCCGTCTACGGCCATACCACCCTGAACGCGCCCGATCTCGTCTGATCTCGGAAGCTAAGCAGGGTCGGGCCTGGTTAGTACTTGGATGGGAGACCGCCTGGGAATACCGGGTGCTGTAGGCTTTTGCGCCCCCTTCCCACACGCACTTTTCTTGCGTGGCCCGGAAACAGTGTCCGTGACCGCCTCAGGCCGTGACCCCCGGGCCCGCGGGGGTAGGGCGCAGGGGCAGCCCTGGGCTCCCGGTGTCCCTTCAGGCCTGCTGCTGGCCTCCGGCCTCCCGCCTCCCGCCTCGCCTCCGGCGCCCAGCGCCCAGCGCCTGCAGTGAGGCACACTGGCCTGGCTCTCTCCAGGGACGCTAGGACACTCCAGGCGACCCGGCGGAGCAGAGCCTGGTCCAGGCCTCGACCAGTCCTGTGCACCCTGACCGACCCCCACCCCCCCCCACCACTCACACTCCCGGATGGGGGGTGGGGAGGCGCACACCTGCTTTTCCCCAGAACACAGGGCCCACCCGCAGGGGCCGCTCCCCACCCGTTCTTGCCACACCAGCAGAGCGTGGCCACCCAGGTCCTGGGAGTGAGAGAGTCCATCCAGCGTCTCTCCCTAGGTCCGTCCCTTGGCAACTCTGCCTCCCTTCCCAACGCCTTCCTCCTGAGGGTCCCAGCCCTGAGTCTGTCTCTTCACCCATCTCTCTCTCTCTCTCTCTCTCTCTCTCTCTCTCTCTCTCTCTCTCACACACACACACACACACACACTCTGGAAGCAGATGTCTTTCTGTCTATCTCTCTGCTCATCCATCTCTCCTTCACCTTTGTGACTCTACTGGCCTGTGAGGAGGCCTCCTGTCTCCATCTCCCACTCAGTGTGTCTCTTTCCTTGGCCCTTCTGTCTGTCACCCTGTCTCTCTCGCTCTCTCTCTCTCTCTCTCTCTCTCTCTCTCTCTCTCACAAACACACACACACAGACACACACTCACTCCTCTCTTCCCCCCTCCCACCCCAGCCACCTCACTCTGGGCTGCAAGTCACCCAGTCCATGGCAGCCTCGAGACTGGGCGGTCACAGGTTCTCTCATCTCCCATCTAACTTCCCGTGGATGTAAGAGTGGATTCCCACATCCCCCTTGAAGTGAGTGCACGTCTTCAGGGTGTGTGCAGGGCAGAGGCTGAGAGAAGGCCCAGGAGGCCACAGGGTCTTAGGAGGCTGCGCTGGGAGCCAAGCAAGAGAGCAGATGTCAAAGGAGAGCAGGTGCTCCGAGAAGAGGAGGAAGCAGCCTTCGGAGCAGGCAAGTGGTTCGGGGCCAGGA